>NW_012102055.1:3685134-3692553 GCF_000951045.1 Mandrillus leucophaeus | reverse complement strand
TAGAGAGGATGTGGAGAAATAGGAACACTTTTACACTGTTGGTGGGAGTGTAAATTAGTTCAACCATTGTGGAAGACAGTGTGGCAATTCCTCAAGGATCTAGAACCAGAAATACCATCTGATCCAGCAATCCCATTACTGGGTATATACCCAAAGGATTATAAACAATTCTACTATAAAGACACATGCACATGTATGTTTATTGCAGCACTATTCATAATAGCAAAGACTTGGAACCAACCCAAATGCCCATCAATGATAGACTGGATAAAGAAAATGTGGCATATGTACACCATGGAATGCTATGCAGCCATAAAATGGGTGAGTTCATGTCCTTTGCAGGGACATGGATGAAGCTGGAAACCATCATCCTCAGCAAACTAATACAGGAATAGAACACCAAACACTGCATGTTCTCACTCATAAGTAGGAGCTGAACAATGAGAACACGTGGACACAGGGAGGGGAACATCACACACCAGGGCCTGTCAGGGGATGGGGGGCTGTGGGAGGGATAGCATTAGGATAAATACCTAATATAGATGATGGGTTGATGGGCGCAGCAAAGCACCATGGCACGTGTATACCCATGTAACAAACTTGTACATTCCACACATGTATCCCAGAACTTAAAGTATAATAATAATAATAAAAGATACAATGGACTTTGGGGACTTGGGGGGAAGGGTGGGAGGGGGGCGAGGGATCAAAGACTACAAATATGTTGCACTGTATACTGGCGATGGGTGCACCAAAATCTCACAAATCACCACTAAAGAACTTACTCGTAACTAAATACCACTTGTGCCCCAATAACTTTTGAAAAATTTTTTGTAAAAGATATGTATTAAAATTTTTTTAAGTTTAAGGGATATAGAAAGAAATATTATAACTCTCATCAACAGAAAGCTGGAGTGGTTATATTAATTTCAGACAAAGTAGACCTCAGGCCAGGAAAATTTATCAGAGATAAAGAGCAGCATTACGTAATGACAAAGTGGCCAATCCTCCAAGCGGACATAAAATTCTTTAACATATATGCACCTAACAACAGAGCATCAAAGTATGTGAAGCAAAACTGGACAGAACTGTAAAGAGAAACAAATTCATTCACTAGTATAGTTGGAAATTAAACACTCCTTGTGTTATTCTATTTGCACTGCTATAAAAAAAATGTGAGACTTCGTAATTCATACAGAAAAGAGGTTTATTTTGATGTATATTGCTGCAGGCTATACAGGAAGTATGGTGCTGGTATCTGCTTCTGGTGATAGCCTCAGGGAGCACATCATAGCAGAAGACAAAGAAGGAGCTGGAATACACATGGCAAGAGAGGAAAAAATGGTAGGGAAAGGTGTCACTCTCTTTTAAACAACCACATCTCATGCGAACTCAGAGCAAAAATTCACTAATTACATTGAGGATAGTATCAAGCCATTCATGAGGAATCCACCCCTGTGATTTAAACACCTCCCACCTGGCCCCACCTCCAACATTGGGGATTACATCTCTACATGAGATTTGGAGGGAACAAACATCCAAAGTATCTGATTCAGCCCCTTTCCCCCCACCCCTCCACCAAATCTCATGTCCTTCTCTCATTGCAAAATACAGTTACCCCTCCAAGTAGTCCCCAAAAGTCTCAACTCATTCCAGCATCAACTCAAGGGTCCCAAAGTCCAAAGTCTCATCTGAGACTCAAGTAAAGCTGCTTCCACCTATAGGCCTTTAAGATAAGCAAACTATTTACTTCCAAGATACAATGGTTGTACAGGGATTGAGTCAACATTCCAATTTCAAAAGGGAGAAATCAAGCAAAAGCAAGGAGCAACAGGTCTCACACAAATTCAACACCCAGCAAGACAGACATTAAATTGTAAAACTCCAGCATAATCCTTGACTCCTTGTCCCACATCCAGGGCACAATGTGCAAGTGGTGGGCTCCCAAGGCATTGGGCAGCTCCACCCCTGTGGGTTTGCAGGTTGCAGCCCTCATGATTGCTCTCATGGATTGGAGTTGAGTGCCTGTGTCTTTTCCAGGCACAAGGTGCAAGTTGCCAGTGGCTGTACCATTCTTGAGTCTAGAAGATGGTGGCCCCCTTCCCATAGCTCCATTATTCAGTTCCCTGGTAGGAACTCTGTGTGGGGTCTCCAGCCCTACATTTACCCTCAGCCCTGACCTAGTAGAGGTTCTCTGCAAGGGCTCTGCCCCTGCATCAGGCTTCTGCCTGGGCACCCAGGCTTTCCCATACATCCTCTGAAATCTAAGTAAATGCTACCAAGCCTCATTCACTTTTGCATTCTGTGCACCTGAAGGCTTAACACCACCTGGAAGCCACCTTGGCTTATGGTTTACACTCTCCAAAGCAGCAGCCCCAGGTATGCCTGCGGCACTTTGAGCTATGGCTGGAGCTGGAGCAACAAGGATCAGGGCAATAGTCTCCCACTGTGACTGGTAGCGCATGGCAGTGGTGCCCTGGGCCTGGTCCCAAAACCACTCTTTCCTCCTAGGCCTCAGGTTCTGTGATGGTAGGAGTTGCCCTAAAGGTTTCTAAAATGACTTTGAGACCTTGTTTTCATTGTCTTGGATATTAGCACCTGACTCCCTTTCAGTCATGTAAATCTCTCTAGCAAGTGGTTGTTTTGCAGCCATAGCCTGCTTGTATTCCTCTCCTGAAAATGCTCTTTCCTTCTCTTACCATGTGACCAGGCTGTGAATTTTCCAAATTGATACACTATGCTTTTCTTTTAGCTATAAGTTTCAACTTTAAATCATTCATTTCCTCCCATATCTGATCATAGGTTGTTAGATGCAGCCAGGCAACTTCTTTTTTTTTTTTTTGAGACAAGGTCTCACTGTCACCCAGGTTGGAGTGCAGTGGTTCTACCATGAGTCACTGCAGTCAGACCACTTCTAAAATGCTTTGCTGCTTAGAAATTTCTTCTGCCAGATACCTTAAATCACCACTCTTAAATTCGAACTTCCACTGATACCCTGGGCATGGATATAATGCAGCCAAGTTCTTTGCATGGATATAATGCAGCCAAGTTCTTTGCATGGATATAATGCAGCCAAGTTCTTTGCTAGGGCGTAACATAGGTGATCTTTACTTTAATTCCCAATAACTACCTCGTTTCCATTTGAGACTTCATCAGCCTGGTTTTACTGTCTATATCACTATCAGTATTTTAATCACAACCAATTAACAAGTCCCTAAGAAGTGCTAAATTTTCCCTCATCTTCCTATCATCTTCTGAGCCCTCTAAACGCTTCCAACTTCTGCCCATTACCCAGTCCCAAAGCCAATCCACATTTTCAAGTATCCTTATAGCAACACTCCATTCCTTGGCACCAATTTTCTGTGTTAGTCTCTTTGCATTGCCATAAAGGAATACTTAAGACTCGATAATTTATAAAGAAAAGAGGTTTAATTGACTCACAGTTCTGCAGGATGTACAGGAAGCATGGTGCCAGCATCTCATTCTGGTAAGGGCCTCAGGAAACTTACAATTATGGTTTAGAAGTTGAAGGGAGAGCAGGCAAGAGGAAGCAAGAGAGCAAGCAAGGAAACAATAGAGCAACGAGGAACAGCCAGACTTCTTTAAACTACCAGCTCTCACATGAACTACCAGAGCAAGAACTCACTCATTATCATGGGGATGGCATCAAGCTATTCATGAGGGACCCACTCCCATGATTCTAACACCTCCTACTATGCCCACCTCTAACATTGGAGGTCACTTTTTAACATGAGATTTGGAGGGGACAAAACATCCAAGCCATATTGCCCCTCTATCAAAAATGAATAGATTCGGCAGGCAGAAAATCATAAGGACGTAGTTGATCTTAAGAGCACCATCAATCAACTGGATATAATGGACATTTATAGACTATTTAATCTGAAAAAAGCAAAATATACATTCTTCTCAAGCTCACATAGAAAATTAAACATAGACAACATTCTGAGTCATAAAATACACCATAACAAATTTAAAAGGATATAAATTACACATGTCTGCTCTCAGACCAAAATGGAATTAAACTAGAAATCAGTAACAGAAAACTGGAAAATCCCAGAATGACTCATCTGGGTTCCAGTCTGGTATTTTTCAAAGAATCAGATATGATGGCCAATTTTATGTGTTCACTTGGCTACACTCTAGTGGCCAGTTGTTTGGTCAGACACCGATCTAAATGTTGCTTGCTGTGGAAGTATTTTTTAGATGTAATTAACCTTTGAACCAGTAAACAAGGATTAAGGCAAATTACCTTCCATAATGTGAGTGGGTTCCATCTAACCAGTTAAAGGCCTTAACGAAAAAGACTAAGGTTTCCAAAAGAAGAAAGAATTTGGTCTCAAGATTGCAATATATAAATTCTCCCTCAGTTTTCAGCCTGGTAGCCTGTTCTGTGAATTTGGGACTCAAGACTACATCAACTCTTACGTGAACTTCCAGCCTATTGGCATGTTCTTAGAGTTTGGACTTGTTAGCCACCACAGCCACATGAACCACTTATTTAAATAAATCAACCTCTGTCTCTCATATATATTTGTGTGTGTGTGTGTGTGTGTGCGTGTGTAACTCCACAGAAAGAGAATCATAAATATATATGAACTCTAACACACCAATTGTAGCCAGTGTGCACCCAAGGTTGAGAACAACTTGTACAATGGATCTGTAAGAAATTGTGATGAAGCCTAACAATATCAATTACACAGATGAGAGTGTTCTTCCACATCTCATGGCCAGCAGAATGACGTGAGTAGTGTCAGTGGTGGAGTTCCACAGGGCCTAGGGGCCCCACATGGCCTAGCAGCCTTCCACATGGGCAATGAGACTGTAGAGGCAGAATACCACAGCAGGCAGGCTATTCAGCCACCAAGGGGATAGGAACCACCAAAGGCATTCCAAGGGTCATTCTGGGGCCAGACTTAAACGACAGTCAGGATCTATGGGAGGGACAAGGCAGGAAATGTAAGTTTCCCTGGTGGGTCTTAGAGCCAGTGGTCATTTCCAGCCCCATTGCTATGAGCTAAATGCAGACAATTTTCATGGATGTGCAGCCCAGCATGCACATAGAGATGGAACATAAGTGTCCACTCATATTTACAAAATTCTTCCACTGTGCAAATGGCTTTCACACATATGAGACTACCTCGTCCTTCCAACAATCCAGGGTGTAGCTAGGAACAATATTATTACCCTCAATTTACAGACAAGAAAACCAAAGCTCAGAGATTAGATGATTGACCAAATTCACTAAGCCAGGGAGTACTTAAGTTGAAATTCAAACTCAGATTCCTTAACTCACAGTGCAGACTTCTCTTTAGTTACTACCATTAACATTAACAGATAATATTTATTGAACATTTATGTATTCCAGGTGCTTACTGCATTTTATATCAATTATAACATTTAATTCTCATAATTACACTGGAAAGTATTAGGATCACCACTTTACAGATGAAGAAACTAGGATTTAACAGTTTAAGAAACTTTTAAAACCTTGCATGATATTCATCTAAGAGTATTTATGGGCAGCACTGCATTAGTAAACCACAAACACACAACATGGCAGCTGGAATGCCTAGTCTATGGTCAAAGAAGCTAAAACCTGCATAGATAGGCATAGCTCCCACTGGATTTGTTAACCCATGTCTCAATCAGAACTGGGTAAAACAGACTATGCTGGAGGGACATTACTGTCCCCATCCCATCTCCTCATTTCCCAACTTCCTCTGAATCCAAGGAGCTGGGCAGAAGAGCAGAATCTTCATCTTATACAATTCCTGAGGCCAGAGCTCAGGTCTGACGTGGGTGTATCCATCACTTCTCACTTGCATAATCCTTCCCTCAAGGCACAAATCATGTAAATGGGGGATAGGAATGAAGAATGTCTAAGGGAAATCTGATTCCACCAGCCATATGAATCCTCATTTTTAAGAACAGAGCTCCTACTTGATGATTTCTTCTTAAGTTTTTCACTTAGAAAAAACAATTGGTCTTAACATCACCAATTATAGAACAAGTAGGCATCATCTCCTTCCTGATATGATATACTGAGAAAGATGTATGCACATCATTTCTGGGATATTACTGCCAAAAATATATCAACTAAATCTAATCAGGAGGGATATCAGACAAAACAAAATTGAGGGACATTCTACAAAATAAGTGTCTTATGCTCTTCAAATATGTCAATGTCATGAAAATCAAAGAAAGACTGAAAAATAAGTTCCAGATTAAAGGAGAAGAAAGAAATGGTAACTAATGCAATTCATAACCTTGGATGGAATCTTTGGATCAGGAAATGTTGTTTTGTTATAAAGGATTCTATTGACACTTGACACAATTTGAAGAAGGCCTGTAGATATGGTATTGTATCTATGCTAATTTCCTGATTTTGAAGATTGTACTGTGGTTATGCAAGAGGATGTCCTTGTCTTTTAAGAAACTGAAGCTTTGGGCATGGAGAAAAGAGAGAGAAAAAGTCAGATAGAGAGAAAGAATAATAAAGCAAACATGATAAATGCTAATGTTTGAGGCATCTGGGAAAAGAGTAAAAGAATTCCATAGTACTATTCTCAAAAGTTTTCTCTAAGTCTGAAACTATTTCAAAATAAAACCCATTATTATTTAGACACATTGAGCCTTTATGAGTAAACATGACAGAATCTTCAATCTTGGTGGGAAACCGTGATCAAAGTCTGTGCAAAACAAGTCTTAATATTGTATCATTGAGGCAGGAGGAAGCAGGGGCATTAATCCACCAACTCTTATTCCTCTTTGGTTGAGAATTGTCTCTGAGGCATTAAATCTCCAACACTTTCATGCTGCCCTGTTCACAGACGAGCACATGCCTACCACCAGAACCCCTAAGGCAGAGAGATGCAAGAAGCCATGATGTGTACAAGAATGGCCTGAAGATGAACTCTGGTACAGGATTAGAGGATATGGACAGAGTAGCTGCAGTGTCTACCAAGTGATGCAACCTAACTCCTACCCACTAGCATAGCATCCTCCATCCAGTCATCTGTCACCCAAAGGGCTTTTAGGCAGAAAAACTTCAAAAAACACATATCCATCCTCTGGAAAACAAAGAATCAGGTGCTGTGGAATGAACAATCAGAAAGCCCTAAGTGAACACAAAGGAAGTATGTATTTTCAGTGTGGATTTTCTCAGGAACAGGCCAGTTTGGTTCTTTTCAGCTAGGGTAATTGGAATAAAGGTGTTCCATTTTCAGACAAGAGGGCAAGCCAGGGTCACTGCTTGCAGCCAGGAGCTAAGATGAGGCTTCCGTGGAGACTGGCAAAAAGGAAGTAAACTGCTGTTGCCTGAGATTATGACATTTATGGCCAAGGAATGTAGAAGGACTTTAATGAAGCTTGATTCCAGGAGCTGAATCAAGGCACCTG
>NW_012102055.1:3660284-3679435 GCF_000951045.1 Mandrillus leucophaeus | reverse complement strand
CACAGCAACATGGCACAAGTATACATATGTAACAAACCTGCACATTATGCACATGTACCCTAGAACTTAAAGTATAATAATAATAAAAAATAAATTAAAAAAAAAGAAAGTTTCTTATAAAACTAAATATGCAGAGTGACAACAGGAAGATTGGCAAAGTAGAAAGCACAAGAATCTATCTCCCCACCAATACAAAAAATACACTGGCAGGATCTGTCTGATGTAACTATTTTGAAACTCATCTATTTGAAGGCTTTCAACTTCCAGGTGAAAGCTTGAATGGAAAGTTGCAATTAATTTCAGTCCATTTAAACTCTTAACACAGTACAACAATTTAAAAAAAAAAAAAAAAGGAAACCACGTGGAAAGGGAAGAATCTGATTTTCCGAGTTACCAAATTATAAGATTCAAATGTCAAAAATCAAAAAGCATACAAAGAAAGAGGAAAGTATGACCCAGTCAAATGAAAACAAATCAAGAGAAACTCCCTAAGAAAGAGTAACTGGCAGATTTATTAGACAAAGACTTTAAAATGACTGTTTTAAAGATTCTCAAATACCTAAAACAAAACATAGACAAATTATTACATGAAGAAAATGATGTATGAACAAACAGAAATATAAAGACAGTATAACAGGAATATGATGTACAGAAAACATAAAACATTAGGATACAAAACAAAAAGGAACAAAAATAAATTCTGGAGCTGAAAGGTACAATAACTAAAAAGAAAAATTAACTACAATGATTCAAAGCAGATTTCGCAGGCATAAGAAGAAATCAGCAAACTTCAAGATAGGACAATTGAAATTACTGAATCTGAAAAACAGAACGGAAAACTGAAGAAAAGTGAACAGACTGTAAGGGACCTGTAGAACACCATCAAGCTGACCAACATATGCATTGTGGAAGTACCAAAAGGAGAAGAGAGAGAGGAAGGGGAAGAAAGATTATTTGAGGAAATATTGGCTAAAAGTCTCCCAAATTTCATGAAAGACATGAGTAAAGACATCTAAGAAGCAATAAATTTCAAGCAGGATAAACTCAAAACACCACACACCAAGACAATATAATGAAATTTTCAAAAGACCAAGACAAAAAGAAAATCTTGAAAGCTGCAAGAGAGAAACAATTCATACTTACAAGAGGTCCCAATAAGATTGGTAACACATTTCTCACAGAAACTTTGGAGGACAGAAGGCAATGGATTGATAAATTCAAAATGTTGAAGGGAAAACACCATCAATTGAGAATTTTATGTCTAGCAAAATTATCCTTCAAAAATGATAGAAAAATTAAGACATTGCCAGATGAACAAAAGCTGAGATGATTCTTTACCACTAGACTTACCGTGCAAGAAATGCTAAAGGGAATCCTTCAGGTTGAAACAAAAACCACTGGAGAGTAACTCATAGCTGTTCAAAGAAATAAATATCTCTCCTAAAGGTAAATGTATGAAAAATTATAAAAGCTAGTATTATTATAATTTTAACTAGTAACTCTACTTTTTGTTTTTTTTGTTTTTTGTATGATTTAAGAGAGCAATGCATTAAAATATTATTAGTCTATGTTTGGACACAAATACATGAAGATGTAACATTGTGACATCAATAACTGAAAGGAGATATGGACAGAGTTGTAAAGAAATAGCATTTTGATATGCTTCTGAACTTGCTGTAAGTTCAAATTAGAGTGTTATAACTTTAGGATGTTAAATGTAATCTCCATGGTAGCCATAGAGAAAGTAGCTATAGAATACACAAATGAAAATGAGAATGAAACAAAAAATGTCACTACAAAAAATCAACTAAATGCAAAAAAGACAAATTCAGGAAATGAGGAACAAAAAGTTATAAATCATATACAAAACAAATAACAAAATAACAGAAGTAAGTTTCTCTTCATGAGTAATTACTTTAAATATAAATAGATTAAAGCCTACAAATTCTGATTTGGCAGAATAGATTTAAAAAACAACAACAATGTCCAACTATATGCTGCCTTCAAGAGACTCCTTTATCTCCAAAATTTGAAAGTGAAAGTAAAAGAATGAGAAAAGAAATTCCATGCAAATAGTAATCAAATGAGAGGAAAGGCAACTATATTAATATCAGACAAAATAAACTTTAAGTAGAAAAACTTTATAATTGACAAAAGGGACATTATATATTAATAAAATGTTCAACATAGCAAGAAGATACAATTATAAACATTTACACATCTAACAGACTATCAAAGTTTATGAAGCAAAAATTGAAGAATTGAAGGGAGAAATACATATTCTACAATAATAGTCAGAGATGTAAATATCTCAGTCCCAATATGAATAGAACAACCAGACAAAAGATAAATAAGGAAATAGAGGTCTTGAACAACACAATAAACTAGCTAAATCTAACATACATACATATACAGAACACTCTCTCCAACAATTACAGAATACACATTGTTCTCAAGCACACATGAGACATTCTCCAGGATATGTTAGGCCACAAATTAAGCCTCAATAGATCTTACAAGACTAAGATATTAAGCAAACTATCTTTTCCAATCACAATAGAATAAAGTTAGACATTAATAACAGAAGTTAAAAATCAGTCAAATGAATGAAGTTAGAAATTTTTAACAATCGCAAATGGGTGAAAATTGAACCATATACTTAAGCAACCAATTGATCAAAGAAGAAATCACAAGGGTAATTATAAAATATTTAGAGATGAATGAAAACGAAAACTTATAAGATTCAGCAAAAGCTGTGCCAAAGGGGAAATTTATAGCTATAAACACTTACATTCAAAAAGAATAAAGTTGTAACAGCTTTAAGCAAAAGAAATAAGAAATAAAATGAAGAAAGATCTCAAATAAACAACTTAACCTTACAAATTAAGTAGCTAGAAAAAGAACAAACTAAACTCAAAGCTAGTAGAAGAAATTAACTAATAAAGTAAGAGCAGAGATAAGTAAAGTAAATCATAGGAAATAGAGAAAATTAACACAATCAAAAGTTGATTCTTCTAAATAAGTAATGAAATTGACAAACCATTAGCTAGATCGACCACAAGAAAAGAAAGAAGATTCAAATAATTAAACCAGGAATGAAAGTGAAGACATTACTACCAATTTTACAGAAATAAAAGGATTATAAAAAAATACAGTGAACAATTGTATGAAAAAATGAATAATTTAAATGAAATAAGCAAATATATAGAAATGCAAAATCCACCAAAACTGAGTCACTAAAATTTGAATAGACCCATAACTGGTAGGGAGATTGAATAAGTAATAAACAAAGAAAACAGCTGGACCAGGTGGCTTTACTGGTTAATTCTACCAAACATTTTAGAAAGAATTAACATTAATCCTTCTCAAGCTCTTCCAAACAACTGAAGAAGAGGAACCATCCTAACACATTCTATGAGGCCAGCATTGTCCTGATACCAAACTAAACAAAGATGCTATAAGAAACTATAGGCTATTACCCTTATGAACATTAATGCAAAAATCCTCAACAAAAAACTAGCAAACCAAATTCAGCAGCATATTAAAAGGATGATACACCATGACAACATGAGATTTAATCCTGGAATGCAAGGATGGTTCGACATGAGAATCTATCAATGTAATTAATACACTTGTAATTGTTAAAGTTATGTGTCTATTTGGCTGAATCATGCTGCCCAGGTATGTGGTCAAACATTATTCTGGATATTTCTGCGAGGGTGTTTTTGGATGAGATTAACATTTAAGTTGATGGACTTTTAATAAAGCAGATTGTCCTTCATAATGTGGGTGAGTTTTACCCAACCAACTGAAGGCCTGAATAGAACAAAAAATAAACCCTCCCCCAAACAAGAGGAAATTCTGTAGCAGACAGCCTTCAGACTTGAACTACAACATTAGTTCTTTCCTGAGTCCTGAGCCTGACAGCCTGCAGACTTGAACTGTAGTACTGGTTCTTCTCTCGGTCTCTAACTTACAAGCCCACCCCATAGATTTTGGACTTATTTGCCTTCATAATCACACCAGTCAGTTTCTTAAAATAAATCTTCTTCCATGTTTAGACATATCCTATCGATTCTGTTTTTCTGGAGAATCCCAACTATTGTAACACAACATTAGCAGAATGAAGGAAAAAAACATATGATCATTTCAATTAATGCAGAAAAATATTTTAATAAAATGTAATACCCTTTTGATGATTCAAGCACACTCAACAAACAAGAAATAGAAGAAAACTGCCTCAATATGATGAAAGTCATATATGAAAAATGTGGGCTGGGTGCAGTGGCTCACTCCTGTAATCCCAGAACTTTGGGAAGCTGAGGTGAGTGGATCACAAGGTCAGGAGATCGAGACCATCCTGGCAAACATGGTGAAACCCCATCTCTACTAAAAAATACAAAAAACTTAGCCAAGCGTGGTGGCGGGTGCCTGTAGTCTCAGCTACTTGGGAGGCTGAGGCAGGAGAATGGCGTGAACCCAGGAGGCGGAGCTTTCAGCGAGCCAAGATCACACCACTGCACTCCAGCTTGGGCAACAGAGCGAGACTCCGTCAAATAAAAAAAGAAAAGAAAAGAAAAGAAAAGGAAAGAAAATGTGCAGCTACTATATTTAATAGTAGAAGACTTAAAGCTTTTCCTCTTATATCAGGAACAAGAGAAAGATGTCCACTTATACCATTTCTATTCAACATAGTACTTAAAGTCCTAGCCAGATCAATTAAGCAAAAATTAAAAAAAAAAAGAAAAGGCAACCAAATTCAAAAGAAAGAAGTAAAATTGTCTCAGATAATTTTAATTCTACATCTCATAGAAAAGACATAAATTATCTCATGGATAATTTATTCTATGTCTCATAGAAAAGACATAAATAAATGGAAAAACAACCTATGTTCCTGTATTGGATGACTTAATATTGCTAAGGTGTCAATACTATCCAATGTGATCTACATATTCAATGCAATCCTGTCAATGCCAACAGTGTTTTTATGCAAAAATAGATAAACCTTAAAATTCATATGAAATCTCAAGGGACCATATGACTAGCTAAAATGATGTTAAAAAAGAAGGAAAGGAAAAATTGAAAGACACGCAATTCTTGGTGTCAAAATTTACTTCAAAGCTACAATAATCAAAACTGTGTTCCTGGCATAACAACAGACATAAAGAGCAGTGAAATAGAACAGATAGTGCAGAAATAAACAATCACATTTATGGTCACATAATTTTCAACAAAAGTTTCAAGACCACCTGTGAGGAAAGGATAATCTTTTTAACAAATGCTGTTGCGAAAACTGGATATCCACATGCAAAAGACTGAAGTTGAACACATACCTTACACTATATAGAAAAATTAACTCAAAATGGATCAATGACTTAGACCTAAAACTATGAAACTCATAGAAGAAAACATCAGGGAAAGCTTCATGTCATTGGATTTGACAATGATTTTCTGGATGTGAACCTAAAGGCACAGGCCACCAAAGAAAAAATAGACATATTGGACTTTAACAAAATTTTAAATGTTTCTGTGCCAAAGGACACAACCAATAGGATAAAAAGTCATCCCAGAGATTAGGAGAAAATATTTGCAAGTTACTTAACTAATAAAGGATTAATGTCCAAAACATAAAGAGCACTCCTAAAACTCAACAACAACAACACAACCCAATAACAAAATGGGAATAGATTTGAATAGACATTTTTCTGCAGAAGATGCACTGTACTAAAAGTTAAGTACAGTATTCATGATGCTCAACATCATGAATCATTAGGAAAATGCAAATCAAAACCACAATAAGATACCACTTCACATATATTCATATGACCATTACTAACAAACAAACAAAAGAAAAATAACACGTGTTGGTGAGGATGTAGAGAAATTGTACACTGCCGATAGAAATGTAAAATGGTGCAGCCAAAACAAAAAGTTAAAAAAAAGAAAATTTGCCAAAAATTTAAAAATACAATTACTATATGATCCAGCAATTCTACTTCTGGATATATGCCTCCAAAGAAATGAAAACAGGAACTCAAACAGATATTTATACACCCATATGCAAAGCAGCATTATTCACAATAGTCAAAAGGTGGAAACAACTCAAGTGTCCATCAGTACATGAATAGGTAATAATTTGTAAAAAGGAAGGAAATTCTGACATATGCTACAACATGGATGAAGTTTGAAGACATTATGTTAACTGAAATAAGCCGATCACAAAAGGACAAATGCTGTATGTACAGTTTAATTTCTATTGGGTATTTAGAGTAGTCAAATTTGTAGAGACAGAAAGTAAAAATGGTGGTTGCTGGGGCTGGGGGTAGGAAGAAACAGGGAGTTACCATTTAATGGGTAGAGTTTCAGTTTCGCAAGATGAAAAATGTTCTGGAGATATTAATAGATGTTGGCATTGGTTGCACAACAATGTGAATATACTTACTGCCATTGCAATATATAGTTAAAATAATTAAAATAGTAATGGCAAATTTTATGTGGCATATCTTACTACAATTAAAAACGTAAAAAATAAACTAAATGCACAATTACCATATGACTGAGGAAGTGCACTCTTGGGCACTTATCCCAAAGAAATAACAGTTTTTGTTTATACAAAAATCTGCACAGAAATGTTTA
Organism: Mandrillus leucophaeus; assembly: GCF_000951045.1. Taxonomy (NCBI): domain Eukaryota; kingdom Metazoa; phylum Chordata; class Mammalia; order Primates; family Cercopithecidae; genus Mandrillus; species Mandrillus leucophaeus. The sequence continues at coordinate 3,672,799 of NW_012102055.1, read as the reverse complement.
TAGCAGCCTTATTCATAATAGCCAAAAACTGGAAACAGCCCAGATGTCTTTCAACAGGTAAATGGTTAAATAAACTGTGGTCCATTCATACTACGGCATACTACTCCGCACTATTGATGCACACATCAACTTGGATGAATCTCTAGGGGATTATGCTGATTGAGAAACGTCAATCCCAAGGTTACATATTATATGATTCTATTATAGAAATGGAAAACAGATTAGTGGTTGCCAGAGTAAGGATGGAGGGGAGAGGCAGAGCATAAGGAAAATGGGTGTGACTACAAAAGGGCAACAGAAGGGATTTTCATGGTGATGGAAATGTTCTGTATCATATCTGTGGTAGTGAATACACAAACCTAGACATGTTATAAGAATGCATAGAACTAAACACACATACATGAACGGGTGTGCGTGCACACACACACACACACACACAAATGAACACAGGTAAAACTAGCAGAATCTAAACAAGAAGGGTTATATCAATGTATATATCCTGGTTGTAATATTGTACTATAATTTTGCAAAATGTTGTCATTAAGGGGAACTAAGATAAAGGTTACATGAGATCTCCCTATTATTTCTAATAACTGCATGTGACTCTACAGTTACCTCAAAATTAAAATTTTAATTAAAAATGATGCAAGAAAAGAAGAGATGTATATGAAAAGACTCATCCAAAATCTTGAAATTAAAAAATACAGCCATGGGAAGAAGCACAATGGATGGGGTAACCTTGGCTGGATGGAGTCAAGAGAATACCCAGAATGGAAGCAGCCAGGAAAATAAAGATTGTCCAGGCCAGGATCTGAAGGCTCAGATGTCTTCAGGGGTGAGAAATCTCATAAATGAGTGAAGTGGGATGACCAGGGGACCAGAGAGGATGCATCCCATCTAAAGAGGAATCTACTACTCATCACCAATGAAGCAGTCCCAATGTCACTAATTTTTCAATTTTTCTATAAGACTATTGACTTTAATAAGAAATCTTCCCATTTTTAAATGTTTCCAACTAATTTAACAATTCTAAAACACTGTGAAGATCAAACAAAACACAACTGTGAATTATATTTTTTAAAAATTCAGGTCTCTAGTTCTTGCTTCTTAGTCTAGCCCAACACCCCTTTCCTCCACCTCATCTGATTAAGTTCTACTCATCATTAGGACTTAGTGACGGCTTTGTCTTTTTCTTGACCCTTCCCCAAACCCCAGACTGGGCTAAGTGCCTTTCTCTGTACTTAAATTGCCCAGCTTCACCTCCCCACCATCCTCTGCTTACTTCTATCAGAGTATTCATCTCCCTGTATGGAAATGTCTGAGTGCCTGGGCACTCTCTACAGCTAACTATGACCACAGTAATGCCACATACAAACAGGTCAGCCAGTAATTGGTTGATCTGGGCCAAGTGGCTCTGCTAATCTGAGCTTGACTTGTTTATGTGTCTATGAGTTGACTGGGGTCAGCAGATATAGGTTAGCCTCAACTGGCATGGCTCTGCTCCATGTGTCTCTCATCCTCCTGTGGAACCAGCGGGCTAGCCTGGACATGTATTTTTCATGGCAGTAGCAGAGACACAAGCAGAAACTATGTCAAGGTTTCTTAAGGCATAGGCTCAGAATTGGCAGTTACTTCCACCTCATTTTATGACCCCAAGCAAGTAATGTAGTCTAACCCCAAGTCAAGGATTGGAGAAATAGACTCCACCTCTTTAGTAGGAGATGCTGAAAAATCAAATGCAAAGGGGATAGACTAGATACAGGGTGGAATAGAGAATTAGGGCAGTGATGCCATCTTCCCCAAGCTCCTGTGGTAGGAGTCCTATCTTACTCATTTGTATCCTAGAAGCTCATCATTGTGCCAGCCATGAAGTGGTTAATAGTCATTAACAGAGCTCGGAAGAGAATGAATGAATAAACAAACAACTTTTTCTTTTACAGATGAAGAAACAGTTCCATGAGATGCAGTAACTTGCCCAAAGTCACATAGCTAGTTCATAGCGGATTCATAAACAGAATTCAGATCTCTGTTTCTCTCCACCATGGCTTGGTGATGAAACAGTCATGGCATGGCACCATCACTATGCACACTCTGTCTGCTGAGGACTGGTGTCTGGGGTGAACACCTGCAGGCCAGCTCATAGCCCTTCACAACAGGGCCCTGTGGGTTGCAGCTGCCATGCTGCGAATCCATCTAAGGTGGGGTATGGCTAGTCCTTTGCTGACTTCTTGCATAGAATGAGGAAAGAGGCTTTCTCTGCCAACAGACAGAACACAGAGTCAAATGCCTCCTTGCATCACTGTCATCTTTCCCCCTTACATGCTAATATCCCCATCAGGGGGTTGGAGGAGGCTGCTATTTCTGGGCAGTTTCCTGCAGTTTGATGCTTGTGTTTCTAATCGCTGTTGCCACTTGCTGGCATCCTCTCTGGTGTATTAACAGTTTAACCCATGGGAATTTTGTGTGTGTTTACATCCCAAGGCTGCTTAAAGTGAAGGATGGAATTTTATTTGCCTGAAAAACTAAAGACCCCTTCTTCCTTCTGGGGAACTGGTGGCAATTGCTTCATCAGCAAGGGGCAAGGTTGAGGTCTAAAACAATACAAAACTCCCCTTGCCAAAGAAAAGGGCATTGGGCCAAATCTTTCACTGTCCCCACCTGAGGATCAAGGAGGAGGTGGGAGTGCTGCTCTGTCTAATTTCCTTTTTCTTGGTTGCTGGTTAAGAAAATCAGGTTCTCAGTTGGGTGTGGTGGCTCACACTTGTAATTCCAGACTTTAGGAAGCTGAGGTGGGAGGATTGCTTGAGGCCAAGAGTTTGAGACCAGCCTAGGCAACATAGTGAGACCCCCATCTCTACAGAAAATGTAAAAATTGGCTGGGCATGTTGGTGCATGCCTGTAGTCCCAGCTACTTAGGAGGCTGAAGTGGGAGGATCACTTGAGCCCAGGAGTCTCAGGCTGCAGTGAGCTATGACTGCACTGCTGCACTCCAGCCTGGGTGACAGAGGAAGACTTTGTCTCTAAAATAGAGAAAGGAAAAAAAGCAAGCAAGCAAGCAAATTAGGTTGAAGTAATTGGCTTTCTCATTAGATAGCTGTGTGACCTTACAAAGACCACTTCATTTCTCTGCATCTGAGTGGCAATCAGTAAAACAAAGTGGGTTACTAGATCTATGCTTCAGAAGAACAGGCTTAAATCCATCAGATGTACACATCAGAAGAGAAGAGCTGTGTGCGCAGTTGATGGAGGGGGAAAACAGGGCTCAAAGCCATGGGATGAAGCTGTAGAATCTTTATGGGAACTCCAACTCCATGGTTAATACTTTTAAGTACATAGTGTATCTACACCATGGAGTAGAATGCAAGCTTCCATGAACCTTTAGTATAAACAATGGTTAACTGCATCAGTCTACACTCTCCATTCCCAAACTATGCTTTTCTCCTATTCTGACATCAGAGGCACTTGGTAGAAAAATGTGAGAAGCTCCAAGAGAGTTAATATTCTCTTCAGAAAATGGTTATTGGCATGGGTTCTTTCCAATTAAGACCTGAGTTGATGTGACTTCTACATCTAATTTGGGGAACGAAGGAGGGAACTTTCCACAGGTCTGTAAAAGTTAGGGCTGCCCTGGTTAACTTTTGTCTTCAACTGTGTGTAAATGTTGATCTTTCAAGCAGGGTGAAGTGCCAACTCTTCATAAAAATTTAGGTCAGGGTAAACCCGGGAAGCGGAGCTTGCAGTGAGCTGAGATCCAGCCACTGCACTCCAGCCCGGGCGACAGAGCGAGACTCCGTCTCAAAAAAAAAAAAAAAAAAAAAATTTAGGTCAGGGAGAGTGGGGTTTGCGCTAAAAGAAATGAGAAAGTCATTGCTATAAGTTAATTTTGGAGACTGTGGTGGGCTTTGTGATTATGAGATGTATAGATCCACCTTATGAAAATCCAACTTCTGAGAGTGCTGCTGGTAGACATTTGTCAGCCGTTAGCCCATTTGGGAACTGGCTGGCTCAGGGTTATACCTCCTTTCAGGGGCAGCCTGCATCCAGTGATCAGCTGATCTGGGGTAAGAAGGCATGATTCCTCCATGCTCAAGAGTCATTTCTTTTAGCGCAAACCCCACTCTCCCATTACATGGCATGGGTGGCCAATCCACTTGCAATAAAGCCCCAATCCAAGGTTTCCCCCGGTCTGAAGGATGACTGGCGATGACAATGTGGGTCTCTAACTGAAAAGGTGGATGGAATCCCTGTTGTGGCCAAAGCAAATAATAATCTCATTTCCCCTGGCAATGGGTGTTGGCTGGTTGTTAGTCAAGTTATTTCTCTCAGTCTCTTCCTTTAGGAATTTGAGAAAACATCACTTATATTATGCATATCTGCTTCTTCCTTCTTTAGCCATGTTCTGCCAGGGACACCAATTCCTGAGTTAGTCCTGAACAAGAGCATGTGTTTTTGTTTTAGTTTTCTTGAAAGCAGAGCCTGAGACAAGGACTTAGGTGCAGGTGGCTTATCTAGGAGATGGTTCTGAAAAGCCAGGGTGAAAGGTGGAGAGAGCAGGACAGGGAAGAAGGAAAAGCCAAAAAAAAAAATGCGTTTTACTGAGTTGATCATTGCTGTGGACAATTGCAGCTTATTCTTGCTGGGAACTCTCTGAGAACTCTGTAGAACACACCTCAGCATTGTCCCTCCATTGGTTGAGGGCTGACCCCAGTAGACTCACAGACCCACAGCTATGAGTGGCACCCAGGGACAGGTTGGGCTACTTCCTGCAACTTCAGAGAAGGTCCTGACCTGCAGAGGACATGGGAGGACCGTGCTAAGATCCCCTTCAAAATGGGACACGCTGTGAGGTACAAATGATGGTGAACTGGCAGCCAGGGCTGGGATAGTAAGACTCATGCAGTCTCACAGGGTCCCATAGTTAGAAGGGCCCCACACTTGGCTTAATAGTCTGCTGGCATCATCTTAATTGACATCCTTAATATTTTTAACAAGACACCCCCATTTTCATTTTTTCCTGGACCTCAGAAATTATGTTGCTGGTCCTGCTGACATCCTCCAGTTGTTAACTCTCAGGATCCACCTTGATCATCAAACCAAGTTCAGGTTCTTCTCAGGGCAGTGCCCCACCAATGACTGAGCAAGGCAGCAATATAAAGAAGGGCTGAGACCTCTCCATCCAACACAGGACTCCTCTCTTGCACAATCTCGATGGGTGCAGATTTTGTGAGGTCTGTATCAGGGACTGACAGCTCCCCCTGTGCAATCCTGTTTTCTCCTTTTTCCTTTCTCGGTAAATCTTTTGCATTCCTAGCACTGACCCCGCATTTGCTTTCCAGGAAACACAACCTGCTACTGCAGCCGAAGTGAGAGGTGGAGCAAGCGAATATGATGGTAGTAACAAGAACACCTCATAGGTCACCTCTGCTGCCGCCCAGCCTTGGAAAACTCCTAGTCCCACAACCCAGCAGGTGAGAGCAGCAATTTGTCTTGGTATTGCAGGCCTGGAATGTGTCCAACCGGGGCAGCCCTTCATCTTAATGTCCACCAAGCTTCACCTAATTTTTACCACAAGCTTAGACAAGACAACTGGGCTTTCGCCTCCGTTTTTCACATGGTACTTGCTATCGTGTGGGTATTTGACCCTCTAGACCTCAGGTTGAAACTTGATGCCCAGTGTCAAAGGTGAGGCCTAATGAGAGGTGTTTGGGTCATGGGGGGTGAATCTGTAATGAATGGCCTGTTGCCCTCTTCGGGGTACAAATGAAGTCTCACTCTATTAGTTCCTAAGAGTACTGGTTGTTGAAAAGACCTTGACGCCTCCCTGCTTTTCTGCCTCCTCTTGCCAGGTGATCTCTGCACAAGTTGGCTCCCTTTCACCTTCCACCATGAGTGGAAGCAGCCTGAGGCCTTCACCAGCAGTAGATGCTGTCACCATGCTTCTTGTACAGCCTGCAGAACTGTGAGCCAAATAAACCTCTTTTCTTTATAAAGTGCCAAGCTTCAGGTATCTCTTTCTAGCAACACAAACGGACTAAGACAGCATGTCAGTTCTACTGCAATGAGGGATATGCATTGTACCCGAGCTCTCTCAGTTGGGACCTTGCCTAGTTCTTGGCAGCCCCTTTTCCTGAGTTACACTGGGAGAATCAATAAAAACAATTAAGGACACAGGCCAGTAGACTTTGACATTTGGAAAAGCCACAGCCCAACACCTTCACGCCACCCAGCACCCCAAATTCCTCATAAAGGGGTCCACTGCCTATTGTTTCTCCAATAACATTTTTATTTTAGCTAAGAATTTTTGTCTTCTCTCCACATATATGACTTAACCTGAACTGATGACTTTCTTTCTTGAATCACTTTTCACAGAAAAATCAATTTTGTGTCTCTCCATACAAGCTACAGTATGAGTGACAAGGCAAAATTATGTTATTACATACCACATGACTGGTAAATCCATGGATGTGAAAACACTACCCTTGTGTTAGGTCATTTTTGAATCACTATGAAGAAATACCTAAGGCTGGGTAATTTATAAAGAAAAGAGGTTTAATTGGCTCACAGTTCTACAGGCTGTACAAGCGTGGCACTGGCATAAGCTCAGCTTCTGGTGAGGCCTCAGGGAGCTTTTAAGCATGGCAGAAGGTGAAACAGGAGCAAGCACTTCACCTGGTGAGAGTGGGAGCAAGAGTTAGGGGGAGGGTCTTAGACTTTTAAACAAACAGATCTTGCATGAACTAACTGAGCAAGAACTCACTTACAAACAAGGGGACGATGCTAAGCCATTCATGATCCAATCACCTCCAACATTGGGGATTACATTACAACATGAGATTTGGAGGGGACAATATCCAAACTATATCAACTCTATACTGATTTAAATATGCAAAGGCCCTAAGTATCCCCTCTGCATCTACCTTAGCCTTAACCATATGTTTAATGAATATATGTAGGCACCTCTACATATGCACCTCTATTTGCAAATATGGATCAATGCCCCCAAATTCTTAGCCTGTGTAGTAGATTCTGTTGCTTTCCCACCCAAGCCCCTTGGCTAACCTCTTGGATTCACCTGCAGCTGTGACGGAGAATTCCTGTGTACACCAGCGGTATCCACACTGAAGCACCTCCTCCTTTCAGCTCTGCCTGAGAGCTTTCTCTAACACCCGGGGACCTTGCTCAGACCATGCACAGAGCAGCCTAGTGTGCTGAGGAATCCAAGTTCCCAAGCAACCTCAGCCCACGAGGGAGGAGAGTTGGCAGATTATCACTCCAGCTTCCTCATCCCTCAACCGCTCAGTGGGACAATTCTATGGTATGTTCTGTACCAGTGGTTTTCAAACTTTAGTATGCATCAGAATCACCCAGAAGGCTTGCATGACATGGATTGCTGAAGCTCATGATAGAGCTCCCAGGGTGGAGACTCAAGATTTTGCATTTCTAATAAGCTCCCAGATGATGCTACGTGTCTGATCTTGGAATTGCCTTTTGAGAAGCAGTTCTTCAGGAAGACTCCAGCGGAACGGAGTCCCTACTGCCCGCAGAGGCCACCCTGATCACTAGTGCACACTTCCTTGGCTGCTTCTCTTTCCAATCTCATTTTCTCACCCCTTCATTTGGATTACCTTGGAATCACCTCCCAAATAAACTCCCCCTACTCAAGTTTTTGTCTTGGGGTCTGCTTTTGGCAGAATACAAGTAGGAGGCCATGGCTTCTTATATGATCTCTGAATTACATTACACATATATATTCTTTCAATTAAAAAAGATACAACTACTAGTGTGGGAGTCTTCAAGGAGGCCCCAAACTATCTGAAAACCATTGATTTAGTTAAACCCTCATTTTACAAATGGTCTACAAATGTTCGGGGTCTTTAAAAAAGAGATTCCGACCAAAATCCAAAGCTCCTAGATTTTCACTCTCTCACACTGCCTATTTAGAAAGTAATCTCTTCCTGATGTCATATATTGAATAATGACTATGGGTCCACCTGCATGATCAAAAGGTGCCACATATGGGGTTGGGGGCCAGTTTTTCTGCTATTTCCTTCTTTTGGGCACCACATTGAGCCTTAATGTCCAAGGTCTTGGAGACTTACTTCCTATCCAAACCACATCTCTTATTTTTTCTGTCCAGGCAGGGTTTGGAATTTCTTGTCTCGTTCTGAAATATCAGGCCTTCCAGGTTCTCTCCATTAAGGCAGACATCTGCCCTGTCCCTCCTCCTTGGTCATCCCCTGAGCCTGCAAGCATCGGTGGCATAGAAGGACTCAGCCTGCTGTCTTCCTCTATTCTGCTAACTGTAAACTAAACAGAGGCTACTGTGAAATTCTCACCTATATGATTTATACAAAACCTCCTACATATTTACAGACAGTGGAGCAAGTGATGAAATGCAAGAAGATACTCTGGTGCTCTAAGCTAGAGGAAAAAAACAACCACTCAGCACCTCTGAAAACCTCACTGTCTGTATCCTGCAAGAAGCGGCAAGTCTCCCTCAACCCTCACCCTCCTTAGCTCTGTGAGCCTCCATCTGGTTCCCTTCTATGACACTGTGTTTCATTTTTCCACTGCCTCCCCATGATCTGTAGCTGGTGTGATATTTTGGAGTTTGCTTTTGGAAACATTCTTTCAAACATGTCACACCATGATGCCATCTGCCGTGTACATGCCCTCCACCTCCATCAATATTTCCCTTGGCATTTGAAAGTGCTTGGCATTTTAGAAGCCGGTGAGGAACACTGCTTGGGGGATTTGCTGTCAAAATCAAAGATGTCACCCCTGTCCTGACAGAGGTGTTTTGTGTGGAGCCATTGGCCTTGATTGAATTTAGAATTCATTTTCTGAAAGGCATCTCAAGTGACCCAGTGGTAGGCTGAACTCCCAGTATGTCCATATTTTAATCCCTGGAACCTGTGAATGTTACCTTCCATGGGAAAGGGACTTTGCAGGTGTGATTAAGTTAAGGGCCCTGAGATGGTGATATGGTTTGGATGTTGTCCCCTCTAAATCTCATGTTGAATTGTAATCCCCAATGTTGGAAGTGGGGCCTGGAAGGAGGTGTTTGGGTCATGGTTCAGTGCTGTCCTTATGATAATGAGTTCTCATGAGATCTGGTTGTTTAAAGAGTACGGCACCTCCTCTACCCTCTCTCTTGCTCTTACTCTCCCCATGTGAGTAAGAGCCCCACTTTGCCTTCTGCCGTTATTGAAAGCTCCCTGAGGCCTCCCCAGAAGCTGAGCAGATTCCAGTGCCATCCTTCTTATACAGCCTGCAGAACTGTGAGCCAATTAAACCTCTTTTCTTTATAAATTACCCAGTCTCAAGTACTTCTTTATAACAATGCAAGAATGAACTAACACAGATGGCGAGATTATCTTGGATTATCTGGTAGATTCAGATGTAATCATAGGGTCTATAAAGGAAGTCTATAAGGTGTTGCTTTTAGTCACTAAGGCTGTGATGATTTGTCACAGAAAGGTGTCTTTTAACTATCTCCTGATGAAGTGATTTGCTTTCAAAGCAGGAACCTGTTCCCAGAGCATGATTCTGTTTTCAAGATACCCCAGTCATGGTGGTAAGTTATCGCCACCACTTCTTCCCCTCATGAAGTAGTGGGGCCACCATGACACATCCAAGCAATTGGTAGCAAACTTTCTGCAGAGCAAGTAAAATAGGCATGTTGCTCCTCAAGCCTGAAGGTCGGCAACAGACTGTGATATTGTTTGAATTTCCTTCAAGAGCCAATCCAACATCTACACTTGTGGCTGTTGTGCTCTGGCACTGAAAAGAGGAGAAAGGAGAGACAGGAAGATCTTTGTGACTGTCATGTTTCTTTAGAAAACCATTCAGACCATCCTTTTCCTAGAAAATGAAGTCATTCTTGTTCCAGGAAATTAATTACTGTTCTCAGAACTAGCAGAGATCCATGGATATGCAAATTGTCCATTAAAATGACCATCAATCTCCTATGTAACTGATGCCCAACAGCATCCCTTGCAAAGGCAATGTGTTTTCAGTCCCTCCTTCTCTCAGGAATAATGCACATCCTAATGGAAACATGTAGATTTCTCTTCACTTCTTTCCTGTTCCAGTTTCCTCTCTGGAAAGAGACATACTATTTGTCCAAGGATCTGGCTAGTCAACTTTTGCTCACCCAGAAGCTGGTCTCTAGTAATATGAGCTGCCAAGAGGCAACTTTCCCTGCACAGAGAGATGTCAAACCTCAGACCTTAGAAGAGGGAGAGTCAGTCTTCTGTAGGGTGGGATAACAAAATATTCCAGCTGGCCTGCGGAAAACCCCAGTTTATGCCTGTAGTCCTTGTGTAATTATAAATGATGTCCTTTTCACTCTCAAAAGTGTCCTGGCTGGATGGTAAATGTATGACCATCCTGCCTGGAGTTTTTCCTGAGGTCTTGGTCTGGGGAAATGGTCTAGGAAGGCAGCATGTTGTCAGTTAATAGCTGAACATCCATCTGGCCCCTAGCCTAGGGTATGCTCTGCCTCCATGCCACACAGAGTTTAATTTCATTCAAGATGCCAGCCATGCATGGGGACAGCCTCTTCCTGATGTCTACCCAGGAGGTTTTGAACTGTGGCATATTTAGATGCCCATCAAGGCATCTAAATACCATTTTCTAAAAGTAAGTTAGGTCTCTACCTTACAGTGAACCCAAAAATAAATTTTGGATGCCTGAATGAGTTAGATGTAAGAGATAAAATGACAATAGAATTAGTAGAGACCCATGTAATCTAGGTTGGAGAAGCTTTTTCTATGCACTAAAAGGAGGAAAGTTTGAAAGAAAAGATTGATCTCATTATAATAAATTTAAGTTTTCTGAATGGCAAAAACACACTTATGCACTCAAACTTAGAAGCAAAATTCAATCTAGAAAAAAAAAAGTGTGCCATATAGGAAAGACAACTGCTTGATAAACTTAATAACTAGATGTAATTCACCTAACCAGAGTTTCCTATTATATTGGACTAAGAAATGTGGCAATGCCAATTAGATGTGGCCTGAAGTATAAAAATAATAGCTCATACATAATGAACTTTCAAAAATCAATTTGTAAAACTTCAAAGGAAAAAAAAACAAATAATTTGAGCAATTTACAAAAGAAATACAAATATCAAATTAAGCATATTTATTCTCTCTCTCTCTGGTAATAAAGCAGCACAAATTAATATGGCATATTTTTCACCTACCATTTCCATGACAACTCCTGGTGCTGATGAAGAGATGGGTCAAAGCACTCTCACACATGCCTAGATGTCAAGTCAACCTTTCTGGAGAACAGTTTGAGCATACATCAAAAGCCTTACGTGTTTACAAACCCCTTGATTGCTCATTTGAGTCATGAGAGCAAAGTCAGATGGTCATCCCAAAGTCAGTCAGACAAACCTCCAGGTTTCCAGGCCTCCCCTCAAAGTTACTACTAGCATATCAGTAATTGCCTCTTGGGAATCTAATTCTGTCTTTGTAAAGTCATTCAATTCAGGACTCCGCAAATACAGGAACTCACCAAAAAGATAACTCCTTACAGTCTGGTTTCCAATTCCACTGCTTTCTGGTTGTAGATGCCCCTATTCCTCTCTTAGGGTTAATGTTAAAAACAAGTTCGCTAGTCACCAGTTTAATAGACGATAAGGGCTGAGAAACACTAACCTAAGTTATTCCCCTACCCTTGAATCCACACTAAGAATACCCTGTAGAGGCCAAGGGCAGTGGGTCATGCCTGTAATCCCAGCACTTTAGGGGGCCGACGTGGGCGGATCACGAGGTCAGGAGTGGGAGACCAGCCTGGCCAACATGGTGAAACCCCATCTCTACTAAAAATACAAAAATTAGTTGGGCATGGTGGCAGGCATCTGTAATCCCAGCTGCTTGGGAGGCTGAGGCAGGAGAATCGCTTGAACCCGGGAGGCGGAGATTGCAGTGAGCCGAGATCATTTCATTGCACTCCAACCTGGGTGACAGAGCGAGACTCCATCTCAAAAAAAAAAAGAATACCCTGTAGATCCAGGACATGGAATCCAAGAGCAGTCAAGTCCGCAGGAAGGAGGTGAGGCCAGTGAGGGGTCAGCCTGCATTTGCACTATCTTTTTATTGAGAAGCACATGAGTCTGGGCAGCCCAGCGTGCAGGGCACAGACGTGCTCACCCCACCCTGTGGCTGGGGACATGGTGCAAGGAAGCCAATGGCAAGGGTTTGGCAAACAAAATCGGCTTCCAGGCTGGAGGAGAGGAATGGAGTGGGAAGGAACGCTGAGACCGGGCTTTGGGTGCCGCCAGGGCGTTCTCAATTCCCTCCATTCATCGCCCGCCATTGTTCCTGATTACAGTTTTTGCTCCCGTCCATCTTACATCCTTACATTAATCCTTCCAATTCGGGGCAATTTACCATATTGTGTTTGCTGATTTCCCATTTAGAGCACTACGCAGGCAGGTTCCCACTGCTTCCTGAATGGCTCAGAAGCCAGCTGAACAGTCAAGACACAAGAATTCTTTGCTT
>NW_012102055.1:3651917-3660234 GCF_000951045.1 Mandrillus leucophaeus | reverse complement strand
AATATCCTGTAGATCCAGGACATTGAATCCAAGAGCAGTCAAGTCCGCAGGAAGGAAGTGAGGCCAGTGAGGGGTCAGCCTGCATTTGCACTATCTTTTTACTGAGAAACACATGAGTCTGGGCAGCCCAGCGTGCAGGGCACAGACGTGCTCACCCCACCCTGTGGCTGGGGACATGGTGCAAGGAAGCCAAAGGCAAGGGTTTGGCAAACAAAATCGGCTTCCAGGCTGGAGGAGAAGAATGGAGTGGGAAGGAACGTTGAGACGGGGCTTTGGGTGCCGCCAGGACGTTCTCATTTCCCTCCATTCATCGCCCGCCATTGTTCCTGATTACAGTTTTTGCTCCCGTCCATCTTACATCTTTACATTAATCCTTCCAATTCGGGGTAATTTACCATATTGTGTTTGCTAATTTCCCATTTAGAGCACTACGCAGGCAGGTTCCCACTGCTTCCTGAATGGCTCAGAAGCCAGCTGAACAGTCAAGACACAAGAATTCTTTGCTTCTGGAGTCTGCCTTTGTGAAACAGGATTAGCTTTGAAATACAGACATACCAGAAGCAGGGAGCAGCTGCTTCCATAGAAAAACAGGGGAGTCAGGACAGGGGAAGCGGTGCTGAGCGGAGTGGTAGGTGGCAAACCACTAATTTTGGCTCTCAGCTCAGAGATTGACATGGAAGGCAGAAGTAACTGCTTTGCTTCTTTCCTCTTGCCCTTATCAGGCTCAGTAACAAAGGAGTTTTTCTTTGTTCCCTCTCTTGAGAAATGAAGTTAGCGATAGGGGAGTATGAACAGCCTGGCATGACCAAAATGCCCACCTACCCACATGCCCTTGGAAGATATCTCTGAGTCACCAGGAAATGGGGGTTATAGCCTAGGCCACCCAACAGACAGAATAACAATTGTGCATAGCTCTGTAACACATTAATCTAAAACAATTTCTTTAGCTTGCAATTCTGTGAGTCAGAACTTTAGGCTAGGCTCAGCTGGCGATTCTACTGGTCTCAGCTGGCTGCCCCCCTATGTCTGCAGCTGCAAATTGGCTGTGTTGGTCTTGTCTGGGCTTTCTCACAGGTATGGGCCTCAACTGGGACTAGTTGGCTCTGGTCCCCCAGCAGGGTACTCTGGATTATTTTCACAGTAGAGGCAGGAGTTCAAAGAAAACAAGCAGAAACATGCAAGCCCTCTTGAAGCGCAGTCCCAGAATTGACCTACCTTCTCTTCTACTACATTCTACTAGTTAAAGCAAGTAAAAAAGCCAGATTCAGGGGGCGTACAAATAGACTCCCTTCTCAACGGGAGGAGCTGCAAAGTCACATTGCAAGACAGATGCATACAGCAAGGAATGAACAAGTATGCCCATTTTTGCAACCTTCTGCAGCCAGCCACAGGGATTCTTTGCCCAGTCATCTACTGTCCCATAGCTATGAAGACAGACTCAAAAGATCTTTTATAAAGCAATTTTGCTCAAAGAACACCCAAGGTCTATCCCCTCCAAAATTCAAGGAACTCCTTCATCATGACACATCAATCTCAACACCAACAACTGCAGCAGCAGCAACATTGCAAAACCCAAGTCTTGGCAGAGAAGGCTTCTAGGGGTTCAGCAAAAACAGCAAATGACCTTGGGTAGTTTTAGAAAGACGTTTACTAAAATGGAAAGTATTGTCAGTCACAGTAGCTCACATCTGTAAGTCTCAGCACTTTGGGAGGCTGAGGTGGAAAGATCATTTGAGCCTAGGTGTTCAAACTAGCCTGAGCAGCAAAGTGAGACCCCATCTCTACAAAAATAAACAAAATTAGCTAGGTCTTGTGGTGTGCACCTGAAGTCCCTGTTGCTTGGGAGGCCTAGGTGGGAGGATCACTTGAGCCCAGGAGATCAAGGCTGCATTGAGCAGAGATCACACCACTACACTCCAGCCTGGGCAACAAAGTGAGACCCTGTCTCAAAAATAATAATAATAATAAAATGGAAAGGATTAAAAGATCAAAAAGAGGGGATGCTGATGCACCCAAAGACTAGAAATAGCTAATCACGAGACCTCTAAATTTGGAAAAGATTCTTTCTTTCTTTCTTTCTTTTTTCTTTCTTTTTTTCTTTCTTTCTTTCTTTTCTTTCTTTTTTCTTTCTTTTTTTTTTTCTTTCTTTCTTTCTTTTCTTTCTTCTTTTCTTTCTTTCTTCTTTCTTTCTTTTTCTTTTGAGATGACATCCTACTCTGTCATCCAGGCTGGAGTGCAGGGGTATGATCATAGATCACTGGAACCTTAAACTCCTGGGCTCAGGTGATTATCCTGCCTTATACAGGGTTATAGGCTGCAAGGTGGCCATCCTGACAGGCCAGGAAGCATAGCCTCCCACAAAGACCTTTAGCAGGCACTTTGAAGGAGGAAGGGGTAAGATAGGAATTTTTACTGAGCGGGTTGGCCAAGTATAAATATTCAACAGGTTATAGGATGCTCCATGAATATTCATGAGAGGGGAATCTTAACACATGCATACTGAATAAACATGTATGTTACATAAGACCTGTGTTCATCTTGGGGTGGAGACTTAACATTAACTGTATTACAATTAGGCCCTATACGTCAAACAGTGAAGCAGGGATACAAAGGGACTTAAGTGTGCAGCCTCTATAAAACCAGCCAGAGCCAGTCCATGGTCAATGGTCTTTAATTAGGAGTAAGTTACAGAAATCAGTCTCTTGTCCAATCAAAGCTATAGCGATGACTTGTGGAACAGTAGGTGGAGGTCAGCATCTGGTGGTGGGTGAGCTGCAACTGCTTCAATATTGCCTGTCTCAAGACCAGTACTTGTTTAGCTGATAGAGAAAAAGAAAAGCCTTGTGGCAGGTAGAACACAGTTTATTCTTTTAGCGTAGTTCTTTACTTGTATGATTTAACCCTTGCCTGGCACAGCCTTAGGTCCTATTTTGGTATCTTGTTGCCACAGAGAGCCTGTATGGTATGATCTCTGTTTTAGCATTAATGCTAGTAGTTGTGTCTAAACTGCAAAAGGGAAGGGGTAATAAGGTGTGTATGACCTCCCATCCTGTCATGGCCAGCAACTCAGTTTTTTAGGTTTCTCTGGGGTCCCCTTAGCCAAGAGGGAGTCCATTCAGTCAGTTGCAGGGCTTAGGATTTTATTTTTAGTTCTCAGAAATCATTAACATACCTAGGTCTTAGCTGGAATCCAGTGAGTGCTAGAGCCTTGAGGAGTCAGGTGTAGGGTGCAGGGCAGGGATCAGACAGGAGCTACAGTCATGGAAAGACACAGCCACTTCCAACTATTTTCACAGTTGGTAACTGAAACCATGGATAAAGAGAACTACCATACTGACTGTTGTGTGCCCAGACCTATTTAAGTTTTTGCCTACCTAACCATATTAAGCTTTCACAACAACCTTATGTAATGGACACTATCACTATTTCCCTTTCACAGATGAGAAACTGAGGCTCAAGGCTCAGAGAGGTTAGGTAACTCACCCATGGCCATAAAACTGGTGAATGGCAGAGCCAGGATTTGAACCCAGGCAGTACATAAACTCCTGCCCAAAAGGCTTTACTGCCTATGGCGAAGCATGGTCCCAGCAGATTTCCTGGGACTCTGCACGATTCCAAGGTGTCTTACATGTCACTCTATTTGCTTCAATTACATTTACCTGATGATAATCTGTTTTGAAAACTGGTCATTGATGTGTGCTAAAAACAAAAGAAATAGCCAGATTATTGTCTGGATTTTTATCAAGCAAGGTTTGTTATTTACAATCTATATTACCACCTGTGTAGAATTTTAATATTTGCTGCATTTCTTTTTTTTTTTAAAGAGGGACCCCTTTATTACACATTTATAAAATAATCATATAATATAGTTATTAAAAATGGGACACTTTTTTTCATTTTTGGTATCTTGTATTCAATTTTTCCATCCTCTTCACAATCTTCCATAACTTGCTTTTTGTTATCCAGTGTTCAGCTGAAACTTCTACCCCACCGTTCAAAGTACAACTGAAGAATAAACGATCTAATAGATTGTTGTGAGAGACATTATCGGATAAATTAATCCAGTAACACATGAAAAAAGATTGAGAGTTTTAAAATAAATACAGTAAAAGCAAAAACATGAAGCATAATTTAATCTGATGATTTAGAAAGCACCCCAAGATTGTGTTGTGGCCTTTTCCTCATGCTGCGTGTTTAGGTGCTTGTAACAGAATTCTGGTTAGTAAAATATTGAAAAAAAAATTCACATATAATTCACATTAAATGACTACAGATAGATACAATATGGGCATTTTGATGTGTACATTTGTACTTGACCAGGGCACAATTTATAATATACTAAGAAAACTAAAATTAATTACAAAATGAGTATTTTTAGCACACTTAGTAACAACTACTTGTTTTAAACTATTATTTCATTTTTGTTGACCAAATTATATTTGACCATAATTAAAGAACACATAACCTTAAAATAATATTTAAGAAACATAGTTACAACAGACGTATGTAGATTAAATGAAGAAAGGAAAGAAATGTACATGTATTAAAGGGTACTGAGGTTTTTGAAACCTTTTCTTTTGAAAAGTCTTTTAATCCACTTTCATGTAAATCAATTTAAACTTAAAAAGTTTATACTCAGTATACTTACAGAAAGAGGTGAAATCAGTGTTGAGCACATGACTGCCTAACAACCATTCAATGCTGACCATGAACCAGTATTTGTATTTGATTATCCTGACAAACATAATAATTGAGCCCGTGTATATATGCAAGATGTGGAGGATCCAACTAATCAACTGCAGAAAGAAAAATACTCAACTTAAAAAAGTTTGAAAGAAATGACAAATGGAAATGGCTGAATCACTGTGCCTTTTTGACACAACCTTAAATCTTACTTTTACTATATATTATTTGGTACTCCTGGATTCAGTAGTTGGGGTAAAAAATGTTTCTGTATTCAAACATATCTACAGAATGTCAATATAAAATGTGTGGATATATATACATTTAATATACACACACATACATGCACACACACAAACACATACTCACATGTCTAGGAACCAGCACCTAACCACATCCCCGTTTCTCACTAATGACCCAATGAATCATTTATGGCTTTAAGACCAGCTTAGATTCTATAAGGCTGTACAATATATGGCTAAAGAGGTCAAACACAGGCACCCACTTTCAGGCTGGATTCAACTGTTCCTCCTCGTGATTTTTGACAAACAGTAATACCACTTACGTAACAACTATATCTCAATAACTTAGAATTCAGAGTATAAAACCATAAACACTGAGTTCCCTTATGGTTTAAAGAGCACTCTTTCCATTCTATTTCCACTGACTGATAAGAGGACACACCAAACTAGATCTCTGAACTATACAAATGATCTTTACTCTTAATCTAAACAAACATGTGTTAAAACATTCTGAAATGCTGCATCCTTTGATTTCTTCATCTTTTCAATTGCCCGATGCAGGTCCTGCTGTTGAACAGGCCGAATTTCATCTTCATCATGGCTTTCTTCTGATGTAGAATTAACATATTCTCTAACACAGAGGAGGGCAGCATCTCGACACATCTCTTTTAGGTCACTTCCTGAAAAGCCATCAGTTTCCTGGGCCACTTCTAGCAGGTCTACATGCCTATCCACATTTTCATTTTTCAAGATGAGTTTCAGGTTGCTTCTCTCTGTTTTAAAGCAGGCTGGTTGATGTGAAATCTTGTAGGCGTTCTTCTCATTATAGCAGAGTCAAGGTCCTGAGGACGATTGGTAGCTCCCATTACTATGACCTGACAGCGGTGATCAGTATCCAATCCATCCGAGAGACTCATAAACTGAGCTTTCATCATGGCTGTAGCTTCATGGTCAGAACTTGAACAGTTTCGTAGAAAGGAGTCTATTTCATCTGTAAAGATGATGGATGGTTGTAGTTTTATGGCAAGGGAGAAGACAGCAGCAGCCAATTTTTGAGATTCTCCATACCACTTGTCGGTCAGTGTCGAAGGCTGAAGGTTAATAAATTGACAGCCTGCTTCTTTGGCAGTGGCCTTGGCAATCAACGTTTTACCACAGCCTGGAGGCCCATAGAGAAGAACACCTTTTGGAGGCTGCAGAAGCCTGAAATTCTCAAGCAAATGTTTCTTTTTGATAGGTAAGATGACTGTGTCTTTCAGATCCGTAATGACATCATCTAAACCTGCTATATCACTCCAAGTGACCTGTTTCTGAGCTTCTAATTTTTGCTTCCTCGTTGGATCAATTGCATCTACCATCCATTTGATAGTAAAGTATGTCACTGCACCAAATACTGTCAAACGGAAAATTAAACCAACAACTTCATTCCGACTCAAAGGACGAGAAAAGGCTTCAGCATGTACCATCTTGATTGTTAACCCAGGAGCAGAAACAGCGGGAGCAAATGCCTGCTGCATTTCTTAAGCACTTACCCTCTGGGTGCTGAGATAAAGACCTTGTATGTATCATCTGCACAAATCTTCATGATAACACAAGGAGGTAGATGTGGATCATCACCATTGCCATAATTAACATCATCCCATTTTGTAGAAGAAGCTCACAAGAACCCTTCAAGTGCATTATTTTGTGCTTTATAGCCAAAGTGGGAGCAGTTCACGGAGGCCCTCTGAGGCCTTGACCAATCTCTATCAGCTGTAGTTTTCTCCCCTCTTCCACATCTTCCTGCCTTCCTGGTTGCTGCTGTCTCATTGTTTCTCTCTTCTCAGTCTTTCTCTCTCTCACTTCCCTGTCCTGCTCTCTCCTTTGTCCACATCATGGACCACTCAGCAGCTTCCCAGACATTGTTTGCCCTAACGGTGATATCTAAGATCTCATTTCCAAGGGAACAGTTCCTACTAGGAGTACCCCAAACATTCCTCAACACTAGTGACAGGTACAAGAAATGTTTCCTTTTGGGAAATGTCCATCCTGAACATTTGATAAATTCAGACATAGGGACATGGAGAAGGTATAATACTTATTTCAAACCATTGACAGAATCAGGAATCACATTTAAGTTATCTTTAGTTATCTAAGCTGACAGAGGCAACAATCAGCATGTACAATCCAAATACATAGGCAAAAGGAGAGAGATTGTGGCTGGGCATGATATTCAAATGTTGTGTTGTGGCCATTCTGACAAGCACATTTTTTCGTATTTCACCAACCTGAAATCAAGGCTATTATAAATGGCATCTTCATAATTGCTGTTGGATGGGCAGCAACAATGCTACAGTTGTCTTTGCCATGATCTCAGTCATGGTTCATTATGTCATCACTTCAGTTGTACGTTGCTGGTTCTGTGGCTGTTGGGTTTAATTTCCATTTAAAATACAAACCAAGGCATATAAAAGGGCAATTTAGCCTTGTCTCTTTACTCCGTCAGGGTCTTTCCAGACTAATCTGATTTAGAGGGTAAGGCCTGTGGTGCATGGTTCATGAATGTTCTTAATCATGGAACACCTACTGGAAACTTCCTTGGACTGTGGCAATGATTGTTTCCAAAGACAAGGCCAAACTTTGACTTTGTGTGTGCTTTCACAAATTTGTTAAAGGGAAGTCAGAAAGAGGAATATAAGAAAGGGCTACTCCACAGTCGTGTAACACCAGGAGGCTCCCAGTCTACAAATTGTTGCTGTTGAAGTTCACATTCTTTGCAAGCCTACTTGGCCCTGGAGTTACAGAGTGAATAAATCCAAGTGCTGGCCTAGTATCTTTTCTAGAGATGACTAGGGCACCTCTGATCCGACCTCCCTCCCTCACAGGATCAAACCTCAGAGCACCACACCATAAACAAGCCTATGACATGGCTTTTAGCATTTTGTTCAAAAAAGAATATTAGAAAACTTTTTGGCAGTAACTACTGAAGTGGACCACAGATGGACTCTAAGGCACAGCAATTCCAATTCTAGGTACATGCCCAATAGAAACATGTACTGACATTTACGAGAAGACATGTACTAGAATCTTTGGCCTTTATTAATAGCCCCAACTAGAAACATATGATGTCTGTCAGTAGCACAATGAATATATAAGCTGTATTTTATTCATATAATCACATACTATAAAGCAAAAAGAATAAACAGTCTATGACTACATGCAACAACATGGAGACTCTCACAGACATAAGGTGGAATGTCAGGAAAGTACACCTACTGGATGACACCATTTGTATAAAGTACATTCTAGCTATCTCTTGCTGTGCAACAAATGACCTGAAAAGTTAGTGGCTTTAAACCACAGCAACTTTTTTTTATAAGTCTGCATTTGAGCAAGGCTTGGTAGAGGACAAC
>NW_012102055.1:3648863-3651867 GCF_000951045.1 Mandrillus leucophaeus | reverse complement strand
GATCATCACCATTGCCATAATTAACATCATCCCATTTTGTAGAAGAAGCTCACAAGAACCCTTCAAGTGCATTATTTTGTGCTTTATAGCCAAAGTGGGAGCAGTTCACGGAGGCCCTCTGAGGCCTTGACCAATCTCTATCAGCTGTAGTTTTCTCCCCTCTTCCACATCTTCCTGCCTTCCTGGTTGCTGCTGTCTCATTGTTTCTCTCTTCTCAGTCTTTCTCTCTCTCACTTCCCTGTCCTGCTCTCTCCTTTGTCCACATCATGGACCACTCAGCAGCTTCCCAGACATTGTTTGCCCTAACGGTGATATCTAAGATCTCATTTCCAAGGGAACAGTTCCTACTAGGAGTACCCCAAACATTCCTCAACACTAGTGACAGGTACAAGAAATGTTTCCTTTTGGGAAATGTCCATCCTGAACATTTGATAAATTCAGACATAGGGACATGGAGAAGGTATAATACTTATTTCAAACCATTGACAGAATCAGGAATCACATTTAAGTTATCTTTAGTTATCTAAGCTGACAGAGGCAACAATCAGCATGTACAATCCAAATACATAGGCAAAAGGAGAGAGATTGTGGCTGGGCATGATATTCAAATGTTGTGTTGTGGCCATTCTGACAAGCACATTTTTTCGTATTTCACCAACCTGAAATCAAGGCTATTATAAATGGCATCTTCATAATTGCTGTTGGATGGGCAGCAACAATGCTACAGTTGTCTTTGCCATGATCTCAGTCATGGTTCATTATGTCATCACTTCAGTTGTACGTTGCTGGTTCTGTGGCTGTTGGGTTTAATTTCCATTTAAAATACAAACCAAGGCATATAAAAGGGCAATTTAGCCTTGTCTCTTTACTCCGTCAGGGTCTTTCCAGACTAATCTGATTTAGAGGGTAAGGCCTGTGGTGCATGGTTCATGAATGTTCTTAATCATGGAACACCTACTGGAAACTTCCTTGGACTGTGGCAATGATTGTTTCCAAAGACAAGGCCAAACTTTGACTTTGTGTGTGCTTTCACAAATTTGTTAAAGGGAAGTCAGAAAGAGGAATATAAGAAAGGGCTACTCCACAGTCGTGTAACACCAGGAGGCTCCCAGTCTACAAATTGTTGCTGTTGAAGTTCACATTCTTTGCAAGCCTACTTGGCCCTGGAGTTACAGAGTGAATAAATCCAAGTGCTGGCCTAGTATCTTTTCTAGAGATGACTAGGGCACCTCTGATCCGACCTCCCTCCCTCACAGGATCAAACCTCAGAGCACCACACCATAAACAAGCCTATGACATGGCTTTTAGCATTTTGTTCAAAAAAGAATATTAGAAAACTTTTTGGCAGTAACTACTGAAGTGGACCACAGATGGACTCTAAGGCACAGCAATTCCAATTCTAGGTACATGCCCAATAGAAACATGTACTGACATTTACGAGAAGACATGTACTAGAATCTTTGGCCTTTATTAATAGCCCCAACTAGAAACATATGATGTCTGTCAGTAGCACAATGAATATATAAGCTGTATTTTATTCATATAATCACATACTATAAAGCAAAAAGAATAAACAGTCTATGACTACATGCAACAACATGGAGACTCTCACAGACATAAGGTGGAATGTCAGGAAAGTACACCTACTGGATGACACCATTTGTATAAAGTACATTCTAGCTATCTCTTGCTGTGCAACAAATGACCTGAAAAGTTAGTGGCTTTAAACCACAGCAACTTTTTTTTATAAGTCTGCATTTGAGCAAGGCTTGGTAGAGGACAACTCATCTCTGTTCCATTCTGAGGTACATGGGAAGACGGGAATTCAGGGGGCTGGAATGATGTGAAAGCTTCTCCTCCTATGGGTGGTAGCCAATGCTGGCTGTCAGCTGAGACCTCAACTGGAGCTGTGGTTGGAACACATCAACTTGGCCTTGCATGTGGCTGGATTCCAAGGGTGATCACCCCAAAAGGATCAGGGAGTCATTGTCTTTTATAACTAAGCCCCAGAAGTCGCATGCTATTACTTCTGCTACAGTCCCAGGTCCACACATACTCAAAGGGAGGAAACAGAGATGGAGGAATATCAGCAGCACATTCTCAGGAAAGGAAGGATGGGATATATTAGTGCAGCAGTCTTTGGAAAATACACCTGCCATAAGGTACACAGCAGCCAACACTAATCTGTGGTTTGAAAAGGAAAAGTAATGGTTACCCTTAGGAAGAAGGTAGTGACTAGAAGGGAATGTGAGAGGGGCTTGGGGGTGTTCATAATATTCTGTTTTTTGACCCAGTGCTAGTTCACTTTGTGAAAATTCATCAAGATGCACATTATGACTTGTGCACTCTGCTTATGTATGCTATAACCCAATAAAGACTTTTTTAAAGAATAGTAGCAATGATATTTGACAAAGCTTGGTGGATTCAGTAGGCCCAATAGAAAATTTTCTCAACAATAGCCACAAGTCACATCCTTTGGGATGTGATTTGAGTTGGATGCTAGCTCTCTCCTTGGTAATTTAAAACTTGCTAATATGGAGAAAATGGGTTTCTTTTTGTAGAGCTAGAGAAAGATTAAAGCCAACTGTGATGGTTAATTTCATGTGTCAAATTGGCTGGGCCACATTGCCCAGATACGTGCTCAAACATTATTTTGATGTTTCTGTGAGGGTGGTTTTGAATGAGATAAACATTTAAATTGGTGAAGTAAAGCATCATCCTGCATAATGTGAGCCTCGTCCAGTCAGTTGAAGACTTGAAATAGAACAAAATACTTACCTCCCTTGAGCAAGAAGCAATCAACCATGAGAAGGCCTTCAGACTTGTTCTGTGGCGTTGGCTCTTCCTGGCTCCATGGCAGACTACCTTCAGGCTCAAACTACCACAATGACTCTTCCCTGGGTCTCCAGCTTGCCAGCCCACACTGCAGAATTTGGACTTGTCAGCCTCTATAATCATTTGAGCCAATTCTTGTAAAACATAAATTTAAAATATATATATATAT
>NW_012102055.1:3607008-3648119 GCF_000951045.1 Mandrillus leucophaeus | reverse complement strand
TGCTGACATCCCACTGACCAAAACAAGTCACACAGCCAAAGGTAAAGTCAGAGGAAAACACCTCCTCCCCTTCCCCCACGTCTGGGGCCATGGCAGGGGTGTGGGAGAATTAACATTAATGATCTGAGCTCCCACAGTGAGGCCTCCTGCCAGTCCCCAGCCCCCCTCTCCTTTCTCTCTTCCACTTTGCCTCTCTCTAGAACGTCAAGAAAAGGCTTCCCTGGCCTCTACAGAACGGTGTCTCTTTCATCCGGCCTGAAGCATTGTTTTATTCTACAAAGCTCAGGCCATCTTCTCAATGAAAGTGAGTCTCTCCCCAGGAAGCTGGCTGAGAAAAGTAATCTGTTCAAAACCTCATGTAGAACAGACAGAGTCACCAGAGTCCCCTCACAGAGTCTGTGGCCGTTATCATGCTGAACCAAAAAAAAAGTAAGCCATCCCCTTTCAAGCCCCCAAACCCTTTCTCAGCAAGCTCTGAAGTGGAAAAAGATTAATATCTCCAGGCTCCTGAGCCACTAAAATAAAGAATAAAGTTCCTCTGGGGAGTTGCCTGGGCCTTTTTCTGAATGCACCTCTGGCCAAAAAACAAATAAAACAAACTCTTTCTAGGGATCTCAGGGACAGCACTTTAACGGAGGAGCAATGAAGAACAAAGCCTCCCATCTGCCACCGCTAAAGATGATCCCCGGGCAAACTGGGGAAAACAGAGCAGAAAATTAAGCCTTTGCTTGGTCTCCTCTCCCAGGCTCAGTTCTCACCGGTCCAGACCCGCAGCACACCCTGCAAAGAGGTAGGTGTGATGGAGATCAGGAGCAGAAGCAGAAGACAGCCTGGATATTGACCTTTCCCAGGGATGCTTTGATGCCGAGCTGTTTTATGCCTAGATAATGAACATACCCACAGCACTCCTGGGTCTGAACGCTGGTATCACTCTCTGTCCTCTTGCTCCAGAAAAGCCACTGAATTGTGTTACTTGGTTTAGTTTGGAGGGAAGTGGGGAGTAGAACAATGTGATCAGTTTACATACAGTCTTTCAAGAAAGATGAAGATAAATCGAGTGTTCAGACACAGGTTATGACTCACGACAAGGCTGCAGGCTTCTGGGAGGCCGTGATTCTGGGGGATGGCAGAGCTGAGCAGCAGGCAGGGATGGGGCTGCGATTTTTGCATTGATTCTAACTTATACTTTTTTCTGTATCTTAGCAGTTCTGAAGTTGGGATGCATCTTAGTATATATCAAAGCTTCCTTACAACCATTTCCTCTAAGAAGTAGTCATGCCACATAGTTGCCCCGGACTATTACATGCATGAATATCAAAAGCACCAGCATCAAACCCTGGAGAGTGGTATCCACCATGTGCATGGAAATCCTGGAGCCTCTCCTAATTGGTCTGGGAGTGAGAAGGGAAAATTTCCCTTCAGGAGCCCTCCCCAAAGCAGGAATCAGAAGCAGGCTGCAAAACCAGCTTCAGAACCCAGAGCCAACGCTTTCAGTTCATGCTTGGATGATAAAAGGCAAACTCATAGAAGGAGAGAGTAGGATGGTGTTTATCAAAGGCTCAGGGATGGGGGTGGATGGAGAAAAGAGAGATGTTGATTAAAACGTACAACGTTCAGCCAGGCAGAGGGTCAAAGCTTTAGTGATCTATTGTACAGCATGATGAGTATAATTAATCATAGCATTGTATATTTCAAAATTGCTTAAAGATTGGGTTTTAAATATTCTTATCACAAAAATTCATAAGTACATAAGGTGATAGATATAATAATTTACTTGATTTTATCATTCTACTATGTAAACACATACCAAAACATCACATTATACCTCATTAATATATGCAATCATTATTTGTTAGTGAAAGATAAAATTAAAGAACAGAATTACTGTATTACCAAGACACTTCATGGCACTCAGGATGGCATTGCCAGAGGAGTGAGGAGACCACAGGCAACAACAATTTGGGAGTCAAAAGTGAATCAGAAAAACCAGGTCAATGTTAAGAAATTTAGACTATATTAACCAATTTTATTTTGCTCATATTTTTCTTTTTATATTCACCCAAGTACTATATTATAAAAATTTTTACCTAATTAAATGTAAAGCCCATTCAAATAAGTTAAAAATAAAATTCTAAAGAAAGCAGGATGCTGTAGTTTTCCATTGCAATGTTAGTTCTTCCTTAGTGAGACATAAAATAAAGGTGCATTTGGGATTAGGTTGAGTTAAAGGCCCCCAGTCTAATCTCCTGCTTCAATCGCAGTGCCCAGGAAAATGAGCCAGAGACAGGCAGAATGCTGAGCCCCACTGAGTTTGTAGTCAAAGTCCCCACCTCGCTTTGGGGCACGTTCCTCTTCCTTCCCTCTTGAATGAAAAACCGCTTCCCTCAGACATCAAGCGCTGCTGCATTCCTGGTCTAGATCAGTTCTCAGGAAGTCTTGTTCTTTTCTTCTTTTTGGGGACAAGTGACCTAGAAGGCTCACTTTGGAGAACATGCCTTCCGGGTGGAGGGGGTGTTGTATTTTAACAGTGGGAAAGGAAGGGCCCTCCCAAGGTGGGATTTCGGGCACTGGTCATTGGAACAGACAAGGGAGTGGGTTCTCACCCTCCACTCCTTGAAGTCTAGCCATGTGGGTGGGAGGCTGGAGCAGCCAGTGAGGACACTCAGCACAATGTGGGCAACCGGACAAGATGGATTTGAATTTATAAAGAATCTGCCTTCCTTCCTTCATGTTCCAAGCAAATGTTCCAGGTATTTAAGCCACATGCTGGGGAGGTAAGAGATAAGCCTCATGCTGGGGAGATAGGAAGATGGGACACAAATCTGGAAACTACCCATCAACAGAAGAACAGATAAATAAATTATGGTATAGTCATAAAATAAAATATGATACAACTAAGAAGATGAATGAGCCAAAATATGTGCAAGAAATGCATGAGTGTTACAGAGACAGCGTGGAGCCGAAGAATCCCGACACAAAATCAGAGTGCATGATTTTGTTTACAGGAAGAACAAAAACTGGGGAAACTAAAGGATGTTATTTTTAAGTCGAATTGTGGTTTCCCTGGGTTTGGGGACTAAGTATTGATGAGAAAGGGGAGAAGGGACATCTGGGGTGCTGGAAGGGATTCTGTTTCTGGATCTGGAAGTTGGTTTATGAAAATACGGGTGCCTGTAGTTTACGAAACTTCATCAAAATGAACACAGGATGCATGCACCTTCTGCAGTATGGGTGCTGTCAAGAAGTTTGTTAAAAGGAAGATACTTTCCTGTGGATCATATGAGGCAAAAAAAGGAAGATCCTTCCGTTTGGGTTGCAGAGATGGGGAAGAAACCCGAACAGGCTGGCTACAGGATCTGAAGGAGGAGACTACATTAATTTTTTAGCTTCCACTTTTATCAGCCTGCTCAAAGCAATGCCCCAAACAAATTACATATTCTATGTCCCTGCAACTTCATGAAATAGGGATCCGCACATAAAAACGTGTTCCCCTGAGAGCTCCAGCAAACGGGTTTCACACACATCCATCAAGACTGCAAAAGGGGGTTAGGTGTGGTGGCTCATACCTGTAATTCCAGCACTTTGGGAGGCCAAGGCAGGTGGATCACCTGAGGCCAGGAGCTCAAGACAAGCCTGGCCATCTCCACTCAAAATACAAAAATTACCCAGGTGTGTAATTTTTGCCTATAATCCCAACTCGGGAGGCTGAGGCAGGAGAATTGCTTGAACCTGGGAGGCGGAAGTGGCAGTGAGCCAAGATGGCGCCACTGCACTCCAGCCTGGGCAACAGAGAGAGACTCCATCTCAAAAAAAAAAAAAGCAAAAGGTCTCCACTTCCTTATTAAAGGAAGATTTGAAAGCGTGCACACACACACACATACTCACACACACTCAACAGCCTCTAACGGTCATAATTTGTAGCCTGGGCTGAACCACAGCACTGTTTCAGTCATTCCATCTGCCCATTTTGTGGCCTGCAAGCTCTACCCAGCCAGAATTCACCCTATGAGCCCCACTGAGCAGTAAGCAGTTATTTACTCCATCAATACTGACTGAGCACCTGCCTCCATCCAGGCCCTGTGCTGGGTGTTTAATCTGGCAGCAATCATAGGAGGCAGGGAACACGATCCCCATTTTTACAGATGAAAAAGCTGAGATTCAGGGACATCAGAGCACTTATCCAAGGTTACAACTGGGTGGCAAACAGGGGAGCTACAGTTCACCCCTATGCACCATTCCTTGCTAGAAATTGTAGCCTTGATTTTCCAGTTATCTAATATTGCATAATGAGGCACCCCAAAACAGTGGCATAAAACCGGAACAATGATTTGCTCATGGATCTGGGGATTAACTGGGTTCCACTGGGCAGTTCTTGCTCAGGGACTCCCATGTGTTTCCAGAGACATGCAGTGTCTGTGGCCCTCTCCAGAGATTCCTCGCTGGGAGTCCAGGCATCCCCGAGCATCTCTGTCTGGTCTCCCCACATGGGGACCTCGGGGTATCAGAACTTCTCACAAGGGGCAGAAGTCTGCAAGAAACCAGCAGAAGCCTAGAAAGTCATGCAGTGTCACTTCTGCCACATTGTGTTCATCGAGGCGGCCAAAATGGCCCACCCCAGCTCAGAAGGAGGGGACCTGGATCCCACCTCTTGACGGGAGGAGTAACAAAGAATTTGCAAATGTTTAAAACCACCACAACTGATAAGTTTGTCACAGAGGATATTGACCACGATGACTGTCTTCACATTTCCACTGTCTTCCTTCACTTCTGATGTGCACTTTAATGCCGTATTTCCTACTTCTGAGTTTGGCCATGTCACTTGCTCTGGCCTGTGGGATGTTAGCCCAGTGATGTGTTTCCCCTCTGCCATCACCATGGGGAAAATGTGCCTGGACCATGCCACTGGTCTGAAGGGGAGTGTCTCAGTTCATTTTCTGTTGCTTATAACAGAATATCTGAAACAGGGTAATTTATAAGAAGTGAAATTTATGTCTTACAGGTCTGGAGGCTGGGAAGTCAGGGGTCACGTCTGGTGAAATCCTTCTTGCCAGTGGGGACTCTCTGAAGAGTCTCGAGACCGTACAGGACATTACGTGGTGAGGGAGCTGAGCATGCTAGCTCAGGCCTCTCTTCCTCTGCTTTTAAAGCCACCAGTTCCACTTCTATAATAACCCATCAATTCATCAATTCATCAACCTATGAATGAGCTCATCTATTTGTAAAGAGAAGAGCCCCAATCACCTCTTAAAGGCCCCACCTCTCAATACTGCCACATTGGGGATTGAGTATCCAACACATGAAATTTGGGGGATACATTCAAACCATAGCAGGGAGGGAAAGGAGATGGGAGACTGGAGGGGCAGGGCCCAGCCAGCCTGAATTAGCAGATCCTCAGTCATAC
The DNA here is from genome assembly GCF_000951045.1 of Mandrillus leucophaeus. Lineage (NCBI taxonomy): Eukaryota > Metazoa > Chordata > Mammalia > Primates > Cercopithecidae > Mandrillus > Mandrillus leucophaeus. The sequence continues at coordinate 3,642,718 of NW_012102055.1, read as the reverse complement.
CGCAGGTCCATGAGTATACATCAGTTAAGTTGCAGAGTTTTGAGATAGCTTGTGACTCAGTGTTTTTGTGGCTCTAAGTAATTTGGACACCGCCACTCAAAAAAAGACATTGGAATCCAACTTCAGAGAAAATATTGGGAGATATGAGAAACCTTATAACTAATCGTATGTCACAGAGTTCTTCAAGATGAAGAAAATATAAACAGGAGACAATTTTAGATACCGGCCAAACTGGTCAGTGACATCTCAGAAAGTTTTTCAAGGTTCTGTGCCTATGCACTCCACCAAATGGACTTCTCCAAAGAGACTCCCACCAAAGCTATAACCAAGCCCTGCCCAGGGCTGTCTGCCTTGAACAACTCATTCATTCAGCTCATTGTGATGCTTCATTCCCAGGGCATGTTTGATGTGCAGGTGTGTGCAAGTGTGTATTGAGCTTTATGTGTTGTGTGGGTATGAAAATGGGAGAGCATCTCTGAATGATTCTTTGTAATAAAGAAAAATGGAAATTCATCGTACACTGGTCAGTCATCTTGAACTCTGATACCAGCTATTTCTTTAAAATAAAAAGGAAAGAAATTTTATTTTCTCTTTACTAAATTTTCCTTGGAAAAATTATTGCCTCTACATTCTTGGCTCATTAATTCCACCCCATTTCTTATGGGGCCTCCCCTTACCACCACCCCAATTTTATCCCCAAGAGACAATGGGAAGTAATCAATGAGAAGAGGCTGGAATCAGACATAGAGAGCTTTTAAGCTTGAAGGAATGTGAGAGGACACCTCATCCAACCTACCTGCTTCCCTGAGAGGCGGGGTTTGAACCAAGAGAGGGCAAGTCGTCTCCTGGTGACCACACAGCGAGGCTAAGAACCAGCTTAAAGTAGAGCTCAGGCCTCTTTCAAGAGCTTCCCTGGAAAACTGGTGAAGCCAACCAAAGCACAGCAACCATGGCTTTGCGTCATTCAGTTTTTCTTCTCTGGATTTCAGTTCATTCATCTCTAAAATGCATGCCCTGGATTAAATGAGTTTCAAAGCCCTGTCTAGCTCTTTGATTTTTTTCTTCTTTTTTTTTTTTTTAAAAAGTAATTTAAAGAGGAGGGCAGGAACACTAAACCTCTCTCAACAAGACACCTGGAACCAAGCAGACCCATTTCCAAACCTCAGCTCCACGATGACCTTGTGCTGTTATGCAAGTCACTTAACTTCTCTTCCCCTAAGTGACCCAGGAGGCAGAGAAAGTACCTACTGTGTCCACACATAATTCAAAGGCACCAAGGGATTTTTTTCCAGCATAATTTGCTATATGGCAGTTATATTTATTAGAGAGATACTTTCCTGAATACCTCATGTAAATCCCAGCTCAATTAAGTCCAGGCCAACCTTTCCATAGTAACGACACAAAGCATGGTGGGTTTCCCTTTTACCGGCTGAGAACAGCCCCATCTTGGACAAGTTTCAGCAAAGCTCACAGACCAGTCTATCTTAATGCTTTTGAAATGATGAGATTCCCAACTCCCTTTAATCTCTTGGTATTCTATTTCATATTTGGGTTGTAAAGTGAGACTTTATTTTTATTTTATATTAAACTATTTCAGAATCACGTAATTCGAATTTACATAAAAATAACCACAGTTATGTATAATAATGTTGAAAAATACACATCAAACTAGTCATTGTGGAGAAACACCCAGAACTTGATTCATCTATCTTGCACTTGATTTATGGTTTAGCATAGTTTTACTTTTTAAGTTTTTAATTACATGGGTTGGAAGTAGGGGGAAGCACCACCACCTTTCTAAGGCCAAAACCTCAGCAGGTTTTCACCCTCCCCATGGAAATAGAGCTAATTTCAGAAGTAGTAGTGACAAGAAATAAGATAATACATGTTAAGCCCTGAGCGCCTTTTTATTGTTGTCACTGAGCTAACTTTCCTTTTCTTCGTTAACTTTTAAATACTGATCTGTTTTTAGGATTATAAATATCCAAGGGAAACAGAGACCTTCTGGAGTCATCCCTACATTGGGGAGGGGTACCCCAAGAACCCTTTGGAGAGGTAAGGATGGCATTGTGGATCTGGGCACCACATTCTCTTATCCTCCAAACCGCTTCCCATGGCACAACACCACAAGCCCACCCAAGCACACCATCCCCTACCCACATATGTGTGGCCTTGGGATAACTTTAGACTTGGAATAAAAGGTGGCGCCACTGGGAAATACAAATGGTGGCTTTCCTTCTTCCCTGGGCCGTTTCTCCCTTTGAGTCTGTTTAAGGACCTATTAGGCTGTGGCTTGGACAGACACTGAGATGAAGCCCTCAATTCCATGATCAGGATTTGTTTCTAGGTCCTTGTTCACTGTCCCTTCATTGATGTCATGGAGCCACCTCCATCTTGATGGTCACCATCAGGGTTTGGAGGAGTCTGGGGTTACACATTTCAAGATGGGGAGAAACCCTAAATCTTTCTGGCAACTCCAGCCTTAAGAGTGCCATTTTCCACCCAACCTTCTTTTCCAGAATAAAATAGGGCCAGCATGGAGTCCACCCCATAGCAGGTGGTTCCAGGTCTCAGAACATGTAAGGATGACCACCAGAGTTCTGGCTTCAGTCTACAAAGCCTGACCCCAGTCTCCAGCCTTCTGCCACTGACCCCCTTTCTCCATCTTCACTGGTCTTGTTCTGTTCCTGGAACTTATCATGCTCTGTGAGCCACAGGGCATTTGCACATGCTGTTTCCTCTGCCTGGAATGGTCTCATCTCTGCCCTATCTCAGGGACCTCTCACTCATTCCTCTGATCTTGTTCCTCAGGAAGTCTGTCCTAAGCCCCTACAAGTCTATGAAGAGTCCCTCAGCTTTCCCTCCTGAGCCCTCACTGTGTGTGTAGCTAGGCACTACACTGGGAGTTCCCTGAGGATGGGAGGTGTATTAATCCATTTTCACGCTGCTAGAAAGTACTACCTGGGACTCAGTAGTTTAAAAAGGAAAGAGGTTTAATTGACTCAGTTCCACAGGGCTGGCAAGGCCTCAGGAAACAAAACAATGGCAGAAGGGACAGCAAACACGTCCTTCTTCACATGGCAGCATGAAGGAGAAGAATGAGAGCCAAGTGAAGGGGGAAGCCCCTTATAAAACCATCAGATCTCACGAGAACTTACTCACTATCATGAAGATAGCATGGGGGAACCCATCCCCATGATTCGGTTACCTCTCACGAGGTCTCTCCCACCACACGTGGGGATTATGGGAACTACAATTCAAGATGAGATTTGGGTGGGGACACAGCCAAACCATATCAGGAGGTGTCCATTTTGCTCAGTCTTTCATCCCTTACTCTCAGCACAGGGCCAAGAAGGTACATTAGGTAGTAGTTGCTTGGTAATTATCACAGAATGAATGAATAAAGGAATGCTTATGGGCTCAAAACATCAATGTGTTTTCCCTTTTCCTCATGCAAAGAGCAGAATTCCACAAAAAGGGGATGGCCAAAGCAGGAGGTACTGTCCCTGGACTGCCTTCCCAACTCCAGACTTCTCAAGCTCCCCGAAGACCCTTCTGAATCCCACCCGTACCCGCACTCTGGAGGCACCCCTGTAAAGGCCTGATGTTTTTGTGTCATCTCAAGACTTCAGAGGAGACCCCACACCAGGCCCTGCCCGCAGTAGGCTCCAGTCCTGCTTTGCAGGCCTCGGGGGGCTCCAGTGAGAAACTTGCCTAGCTGAAAAGCTATGGAGCCCCTTTGCCTAAAATCTATGCTTAGTCCCTGGGGACGGGATCAGTCATCCACAGCCTCAGCATCACGCAATATGCCCAGGTAACAAACCTGCACATCTGAATCTAAAATAAAAGTTGAATTTTTTTTTTCCAAAAAAGAAAAAACTTGCTTCAGCTTTGCTCCTTTCTTTATTGATGAGGAGAAAGAGAAAGCACGGGCTCTACTTCCTGCCAGCTGAGATCCCCGCCAATACGAGCAGTTCTCCAGGAACAAGCATGAAACCCTCCAGAAAAACTCACCTTCGTCCCACTTCATCTCCTCAGGCTACAAAACAACAGCAAAGGCGCTTTGAGACAGGCCACTTTCTGATTAGCCCTTTAAGGGAAAACCTTTCCTCAGCAGGAAATGACGTTCCAGAGGCTGCTGGACAGAAGCATAGAAACAACTATAATCCAACTGCCCCTGAGGAAGCCATGCAGTCCCTCAACACAGCATGTTCTTCAGTTTCTCATGTCCCCCCATCTCTGTGGCCACTCCAGGATACCCCACCAAGAGCCTGCGGGAACACCTCCCAGGGCCCCTTTCCAGCCCGTTCCAGATCTCATTCTGGGCTTTGGGAGCCTTCAGCTGTTTCCCAGAGTTAACTAAACATCAATTTAATTACACTGCTGGGCTGTATAAATATTATGCTCTACAAAATGGTACCAAGCAGATATTTTTAGGAGGTCACAGATGTTTCTTGTGATTAGCCTAGTTACAGGTCTGAAAGAATTTTTTTTTTTTCCTTCAAAGAAAAGTCAGTGAGGATTCTCAGCTGTCATTTGGGGATAGTTCCCAACATGGTTAAGCGCTGTGCTTGTTAACGGCACACCTGGGAGACTTCGTTTTTGTCTCCTCTACCCTGTGGCTGTCAGTTTCCCTCTGAAACCCGGCAAGTGGGGCCCAAAGTCCAGGATCATAGAGCAGGTGAACCAGTGAACCAGAGGCCAGATCCCAGCAAGGGTTGTTTATCTACCTCTGGACTTGCCCTGCCTCTTGATTCATGCCACAAACATTTATAGAGCACCAGCTATGTGCAAGACACCACACTGTAGCTGCCACTGCAAACTTGGATAAGACACTAACTAATATTAAGTGACAAAATGAGACTTCTGTTCCCACAGGTATACAAGAGGGCTCACAGCAACACTGTTTAAAATCACCCTAAACTGGAAACAATCAAATACAATGGAACACTGCTCAGCAATAAAACAAACGAATAGTAACTGTGCACAACAGTGTGGATGAATCTCAGACACTGAATTCTGAGTGGAAGGCTCCAGACACAGCGGAGTGTGCACTGCACGGTCCCATTTATGTAAAGCACAAAAGTAGGCAAAACTAAAGTCTATGGCGTTAGAGTCAAAATAGTGGTTATCCTGGAGGCAATAGTAACTAGAACGGCGTGTGAGTGAGGATTCCTGGGGCGCCAGTCACACCCTATTTCATGAACCAGATGTTGTGTTGGTTACACGGGTGTGTTCCATTTGGGGAAGTTTGTGAGCTGCACACTTAGAATGTGTAGACTTCTTCCTATGATGTTATTCTTCAATTTAAAAAATGCATTTAAAAATAAGTAAATAGGTCGGGTGCGGTGTCTCACACCTGTAATCCCAGCACTTTGGGAGGCGAGGTGGGTGGCTCACCTGAGGTCAGGAGTTCGGGACCACCCTGGCCAACATGGCAAAACCCAGTCTCTACTAAAAATACAAAAATTAGCTGGATGTGGTGGTGCACACCTGTAGTTCTTTAGAAGGCTGAGGCAGGAGAATCGTTTGAACCCGGGAGGTGGAGGTGGCAGTGAGTCGAGATCGTGCCACTGCACTCCAGCCTGGGTGACAGAGCAAGACTCCATCTCAAAATAAAATAAAAATAAATAAAACAATAAAGTAAATAAAAGCAACTTACCCAATGGGGCAAGATCCAGCCCCAAGCAGTCTACTTCCAGAGTTCGAGTTCTAACTGCCGTGTCCTGGTGCCCCTTCAAATGCAAGCGCTGCTGGAGGTCGCCAGTACTCAGCACTTGCTCTGATCCTTCTCTGGACCTCATCAACAGAGTCTGCTGCACCTGACTTCCAACTGCTGGAGAGTTTTCTCTCAAATGCCCAGACCCCACTCTGCTTGCATGAGAGGCAAACCAAAGAAGCCAGGGAATCAAAAACCCCTGTCCCAGGAGCAGCCCTGTATTAGTGAGAGTTCTCTTAGAGGGACAAAACTATATATCTTTAGGAGTTTACTAAGTATTAACTTACCTGATTACAAGGTCCCACAAGCTGCAAAGCAAGGAGAGCCAGTCAGAGTCCCAAAACTGAAGAACTTGGAGTAAGATGTTTGAGGGCAGGAAGCATCCAACACGGGAGAAAGATGTAGGCTGGGAGGCTAGGCCCGTCTTGCCTTTTCATGTTTTTCTGTCTCCTTTATATTTGCTGGAAGCTGATTAGATTTTGCTCACCAGATTAAGAGTGGATCTGCCTTCCCCAGCCCACTGACTCAAATGTTAATCTCTTTTAGCAACACCCTCACAGACACACCCAGGATTAATTTTTTTGTATACATACTTTAAGTTCTAGGGTACATGTGCACAACGTGCAGGTTTGTTACATATGTATACATGTGCCATGTTGGTGTGCTGCACCCATTAACTTGTCATTTACATTAGGTATATCTCCTCATGCTATCCCTCCCCTCTCCCCCCACCCTACAACAGGCCCCAGTGTGTGATGTTCCCCTTCCTGTGTCCAAGTGTTCTCATTGTTCAGTTCCCAACTATGAATGAGAACATCTGGTGTTTGGTTTTCTGTTCTTGCAATAGTTTGCTGAGAATGATGGTTTCCAGCTGCATCCATGTCCCTACAAATGACATGAACTCATCCTTTTATACGGTTGCATAGTATTCCATGGTGTATATGTGCCACATTTTCTTAATCCATTCTGTCATTGATGGACATTTGGGTTGGTTCCAAGTCTTTGCTATTGTGAATAGTGTCACAATAAACATACATGTGCATGTGTCTTTATAGCAGCATGATTTATAATCCTTTGGGTATATACCCAGTAATGGGATGGCTGGGTCAAGTGGTATTTCTAGTTCTAGGTCCTCAAGGAATTGCCACACTGTCTTCCATGATGGTTGAACTAGTTTACAGTCTCACCAACAGTGTAAAAGTGTTCCTATTTCCCCACATCCTCTCCAGCACCTGTTGTTTCCTGACTTTTTAATGATCGCCATTCTAACTGGTGTGAGATGGTATCTCATTGTGGTTTTGATTTGCATTACTCTGATGGCCAGTGATGCTGAGCATTTTTTCACGTGTCTGTTGGCTGCATAAATGTCTTCTTTTGAGAAGTGTCTGTTCATATCCTTCGACCACTTTTGGATGGGGTTGTTTTTTTCTTGTAAATTTGTTTGAGTTCTTTGTAGGTTCTGAATATTAGCCCTTTGTCAGATGAGTAGATTGCAAAAATTTTCTCCCATTCTGTAGGTTGCCTGTTCACTCTGATGGTAGTTTCTTTTGCTGTGCAGAAGCTCTTTAGTTTAATTAGATCCCATTTGTCAATTTTGGCTTTTGTTGCCATTGCTTTTGGTGTTTTAGACATGAAGTCCTTGCCCATGCCTATGTCCTGAGTGGTATTGCTTAGGTTTCCTTCTACGGTTTTTATGGTTTTAGATCTAACATTTGAGTCTCTAATCCACCTTGAATTAATTTTTGTATAAGGTATAAGGAAGGGATCCAGTTTCAGCTTTCTACCTGTGGCTAGCCAGTTTCCCCAGCACCATCTATTAAATAGGGAATCCTTTCCCCATTTCTTGTTTTTGTCAGGTTTGTCAAAGATCAGATGGTTGTAGATCTGTGATATTATTTCTGAGGGCTCTGTTCTGTTCCATTGGTCTATATCTCTGTTTTGGTACCAGTATCATGATGTTTTGGCTACTGTAGCCTTGTAGTATAGTTTGAAGTCAGGTAGTGTGATGCCTCCAGCTTTGTTCTTTTTGCTTAGGATTGTCTTGGCAATGCAGGTTCTTTTTTGGTTCCATATGAACTTTAAAGTAGTTTTTTCCAGTTCTGTGAAGAAAGTCATTGGTAGTTTAATGGGGATAGTGTTGAATCTATAAATTACCTTGGGCAGTATGGCCATTTTCACGTTATTGATTCTTCCTATCCATGAGCATGGAATGTTCTTCCATTTGTTTGTGTCCTCTTTTATTTCATTGAGCAGTGGTTTGTAGTTCTCACAAAGGTCCTTTGAAGAGGTCCTTCACATCCCTTGTAAATTGGATTCCTAGATATTTTATTCTCTTTGAAGCAATTGTGAATGGGAGTTCACTCATTGTTTGTCTCTCTGTCTGTTATTGGTGTATAAGAATGCTTGTGATTTTTGCACATTGATTTTATATCCTGAGACTTTGCTGGAGCTGCTTATCAGCTTCAGGAGATTTTGAGCTGAGACGATGGGGTTTTCTGAATATACAATCATGTCATCTGCAAACAGGGACAATTTGACTTCCTCTTTCCCTAACTGAATACCTTTTATTTCTTTCTTCTGCCTGATTGCCCTGGCCAGAACTTCCAACACTATGTTAAATAGGAGTGGTGAGAGAGGGCATCCCTGTCTTGTGCCTTTTCATGTGTCTGTTGGCTGCATAAGTTTTCAAAGGGAATGCTTCCAGTTTTTGCCCATTCAGTATGATATTGGCTGTGGGTTTGTCATAAATAGCTCTTATTATTTTGAGATATGTTCCATCAATACCAAATTTATTGAGAGTTTTTAGCATGAAGGGCTGTTGAATTTTGTCAAAGGCCTTTTCTGCATCTATTGAGATAATCATGTGCATTTTGTCTTTGGTTCTGTTTATATGCTGGATTATGTTTATTGATTTGCGTATGTTGAACCAGCCTTGCATCCCAGGGATGAAGCCAACTTTATCATGGTGGATAAGCTTTTTGATTTGCTGCTGGATTCAGTTTGCCAGTATTTTATTGAGGATTTTTGCATTGATGTTCATCAGGAATATTGATCTAAAATTCTCTTTTTTGTTGTTGTGTCTCTGCCAGGTTTTGGTATCAGGATGATGTTGGCCTCATAAAATGAGTTAGGGAGGATTCCCTCTTTTTCTATTGATTGGAATAGTTTCAGAAGGAATGGTACCAGCCCCTCCTTGTACCTCTGGTAGAATTCAGCTGTGAATCCGTCTGGTCCTGGACTTTTTTTGGGGTAGGCTATTAATTATTGCCTCAATTTCAGAGCCTATTATTAGTCTATTCAGGGATTCAACTTCTTCCTGGTTTAGTCTTGGGAGAGTGTATGTGTCCAGAAATTTACAGGATTAATACTTTGTATCCCTCAATCCAATCAAGTTGACACTCAGTATTTACCATCACAAGCACTCAACCAAACACTGATGGGATTTAGTTTAAAAATTCTGCAACTCCCTCTTTCCTTGGGCTGGATAACACTGAGTGGTGTTCTGCCCTGTCTCCCTGAACTGCTCTGTGGGGTTGAGCCCCTCAACAATGACATGCTCAATAATATGCCCTGTATCACCTTCCTTTCCCTCCCTGTCCCACTGCCCCACTCCCCAAGGGGTATTTCCTGGAATCACCTCACAAATCCACAGCTGGCAGTTGCATATTTGCCCCAGGGCCTGCCACTAGACTGTGAGGTTCAGGAAGCCCCTTCTCAGAGAGGCCTTCCCTGGCCACCCAGGTCCCTTTAGCCACATTCTCTTCCTTTCTCAAGTGTCTTCTCTGGTTATTTGTTTGCTGTCTATTGCTTGTTTCCCCACAACCCACCCACAACCCTCATCTGGAAAGACAAGCTGCAGGAGAAGAGAAACCTCAGCTTGCTTGCCACCAGCTCCTCAAACCAGGAGTGATTTCCAAAATGTTTCATAACCATATGGCAAAGGAAAAAAATCCATCAGAATGGGTCACTGAAAAACCGGAATGGTGTTTGACCAATCAGAACCAATCCTGGCCTCATATATCCCAGCTTACTATCAGCCCTGCCAAAAGTACTTCACTCCTAAAACATCATCAGTGCTCAAAAAATATTTTTTAGACAAATAGATTAATTGCTCAGTCAGTCAGTGAACAGATGAAACTAGCAATTCGTGACTAAAAATCCAAGATCTTCCCTAACTTAAAACCTGAATAAAAACCTTGCCGTCTTTGGTGGTGCTGTCCTAGTTCTTGTGCCAAAACACACGTGAACAGATCCACCCATGGGAGCTGAGACAGTCCTACTTCCCTGTTTCTTGTTTGGAGAATGGAAAAAATCACCTGCAAAATCGTGAGGTCCCTAAGAGTTGCCCTATGATCCAGAATCTCAGTCTGGTCTCCATGCAGCCAGGCTCACCTCACTGAGACTCCCACAGTGGCTGTGAGCCATTTGCTCCATCCTTCCTAGGGCACAGTGTGCATCAAACCCTGTTCAGAGACAAAAGAGGTGGGATCTCTGGGAGAGCTCTTTTAGCCCAACCTCTGCCAGTAACCCCTTCTAGTAGCCTTGCCTAGACGTGCCTTTAATCTCTGAACCTCAGATTCCTGCTGTCAGGATTATCTTCCAGTGGTCATCTCCTTGGGTGGAGGGAAAGGCTCCATTCACCATTGCATCCCAATGCTTAGCACAGAGCCTGGCACATAGAAGATGCACAATCAACAGCTAAATGAATGAACTGTTCAACCAATGAAATGATAACATTTCAATTCTAGATGGCATTAGGTTCTTACAGTGCCCAGGTCTTGTGCTCAGTGAGAGCTTCCCATGTACTACCCACTGACTGAGCGATGCAGGTCCCTTGGAAGGTGTGAAGCAGGTTGCAAACAGAGAATGAAGGGCTACTTTCCAGGGATGTCCAGCATATAAGCTGACACACTCTCACCTCTGAGCTGTCCCTGGAAGGAGCCCTTCACTTCAGCACCAGGTGTCCATGGTCATCACCTGGGCCTGATTTCCCTCCTCCCATCCTTTGGCAGAGAAACAGAAAGACAGGTAAGTGTCGGTTTTATGGGTTTTATTAACACCTACATAAAACCGGCGGGGGCTCGGGGGGTGACAGTTTCCCAGAAAAGAGTTTCCTTAACCTCTAACAGAAAAGTGATACAAATCCTTCATCAGAGTAGGTTTTCTGTCTCCTTCAAGCAATGAATGGAATATTCCTGGTTGTAGATAAACTCAAGATTCTTGTTAGGAGACCTAGGACCCCACTGTGAGCCTTCCACTCTCCTATCCCAATTTCTGATGGTGGCAGAAAGAACTAATTTTGTAGTTCTCTCTGTTGAGTCCCAATTTAGAGCTAGGACTCTGTTCTAGATCAGGCAACTCTTAGTGTCCCAGAGGGAAAGAATCTCATGCCTGTTACGGTCTGGGGCCCCTCACATCATAGCACTCTCTGCCGGGCCATGGTCAGATAGAAGCCTGCAAGGACAGGAGAGTCAGAAGAAGCGATGGGCTCAGGCACTCCGACCCCCACCTTCTCCTGTCCCGTCAGTATCCCAGCTTAGCTCCTGGCTCCTGGAATACTGAAGACTGGCAGGACTGCTTGCTCACACAATGAGGAAGAATAAATCCTGCCTCCAAGGAAGAGGGGTTCATGTCGCATCCTTCAATTGTAAAGTTGCCCCTTGTGAGATTTTTCCTACAGAGCATGGCCAAATGTGAGAAAAGTTTCAGTTGGGCAAGTCAAGTCAACCTCTTACTCTTCAGGAGGGCATTACTTGAAGGAGAGATCTATGTTCAAAACACAAGGTGGAGAATCATATCTGGGGTTGGCTTCCATCCCTGTGAAAAGATAAAAAACCACAAATGGAGGTAGGGCATGTACAACATGTACAGTGATGCTTGTGTGCACATATCTGCAAGAAAACACAAGAAGCTGGTAGCTGTATGTGTCTTTGGGGAAGAAAATTGGGGAAAGCAGTCAGGAGAAGTATAAAGAACTGATTTTTCTCTGTATACTCTTTTCTATTATTTTGATTTTTTTTCCACGTGCATTTTTTCTAATTTCAGGCTTTTGTCTATTCATTCAACAAACATTTTGAGAATCTAGTGTAGGTGCCAGGGATTGAGAGAACGAAGCAAAGTGAAAGCAGGCAACAGGCAAGGGTCCTGACTGATCTCTGCCCTCAAGACTCACAGGTCTTGAGAGGTCAGAGGGAGCCATGTCACCTGTCATCCAAACTGCGCCTCATCTGAAGAAGGAGATTCCACTAACTGAGCATCAAGACTGCAGGGCAAACTGGGAATGTCTTAGACAAGCCAGGGCATTTGTGTGGCCCAAACAGAACCACACCCATACAAAGGCAGAACACTGAGCTGGGAAAAAACCACACCCATACAAAGGCAGAACACAAATTGTGGGAGAGAAAGACAACAGCTCAATCAAGGCAGTTTCCTGGAGGACAACCTTGAGGACACGCATGGAATGTAGATGGTGGAGGCGGGGGAGTTGGTAGGATTGTGGCCTCCAAGAAAATCCTACACCTCAGTCTTCAGGACTGTGGCTAGGATGAGATATCACACCCATGAATACATTATTTGTCTTAGTGTGGGCTCTATCACAAAGTATCATAGACAGGCGGCTTAAACAACAGACTTTTATTTCTCATCATAGGAAGCTGGCAAGTCCAAGATCAGGGTGCCAGTCTGGTGAAGGCCCTCTTCCTGGCGTACAGATGGCCACCTACTTGCTACATCCTCATATGGCAGAGAGAGTAAGAAAGCGGACAGGGGATGGAGAGAGAGAGGAGAGAGAGAGAACGAGCGCTCTGGTCTCTTCCTCTTATAAAAACACTGATATGGTTTGGTTCTGTGTCCTCACCAAATCTCATGTCAAACTGGAATCCCCAGTGTTGGAGGTGGGGACAGGTGGGAGGTGATTGGGTCATGGGAGTGGCTCCTTCATGAATGGCTTAGTGCCATCCCCTTGGTGCTGTTCTTTTGATGGGGATCTCACAAGATCTGGTTGTTTTAAAGTGTGTAAAACCTCCCCTGCCCAAGTCTTGCTCCTTCTTTGGCCATGTGAAGTGCTACTCCCCCTTTACCTTCTGCCATGATTGTAAGTTTCCTGAGACCTCCTCAGAAGCGGAGCAGATGCCAGCATCATGCTTCCTAGACAGCCTGCAGAACCATGAGCCAATTAAACCTCTTTCTTTATAAATTACCCAGTCTCAGGTGTTTCATATAGCAATGTGACAACAGACTAATACAGACGCTAATCTTGTCATGGGGGAATCACTTTTGTGACTTCATCTAACCCATATTACTTCCCAAAGGCGCCACCTCCAAATACCATCACATTGGGGTTCAAGGCTTTGGCATATGAATCTGGGGTGACACATTCACTCCACAGCATTACCTTACATGGCAGAAGGAATTTTGCAGACATAATTAAGGTTATTAATTCATTCACGTTAAAATAGGGAGCTTACCGTGAATTACCTGAGTGGCCCAGTATAATCACATGAGTCCTTTCATGAAGAGGCAGAAGATGAAGACAGAAGAATTCAAAGAGATTCAAAGCCTGAGAAAGGCTCAACACACCGTTGCTGGCTTTGTGGATGGAGGAGCCATGTGGCCAGTCTCAAGTTGCTGAGAGCATTCTCGGCTGATAGCAAACAGTCCTATCACCACAGGAAGGTAAATTCTGCTACAACCTGAATGAGCTTGGAGAAGATTCTCCCCTCAAGCCCCCAGAGAAGAGCCCAGAGTGGCCAACACCTTGAGGTCAGCCATGGGAGCTGAGACTACAGCCCAGACTGCCTGGAATTCTGGCTTCCAGAAGCTGCGAGCTAATGAATGGGTATTGTTTCAAGCCGCTTAATGTGTGGTAATCTGTTACACAGCCATAGAACACTGACAGGCAAACAGTAAGACCATGTATGGTAGGAAGCCACGGTCATGAGCCCAAATACCCACAGGGGCCCTGCAAGACTGGCCCAGCCCAAGGAAACTGCAGCCACCAACTCTCAGCCTCAGAGCCAGGGAGGCCAAGCGGGAAGGAGTGGGGCCTGGGTCTATCTGGAGAACCCACTCGCTCCACACCCACAGCTGTTGCCTGGCAGGAATACAGGTTCAGTGTATCCAAACGACCCAATTTTTAAAGAGAATACAGAAATCCAATTTTTTATATACATTGTCCTAATTCAAACTTTACTAACACTGTGTTGGTCCACCTTGTATAGACCAAACAAAACACAGATGTGTGTTTTGAGACACATGTGACCTTCCAGGGCACCAGTCAAGTAGAGGAGAAAAAGCAGGAAAGTCCTTAGAGGTGGTGGGGAGCCAGTCTAAGTGCCTGCCCCTTCCTCTCAGCCAGTGGAGAAGGGACTCACATGCATGGGAAGCCGACTTCCAGCCAGGGGCTCTGTCGGGCCACCCGAGTGAGGGCTCCCCAGCAATCCACTGTCAAGAGGGCTCCTGGTCCCATTTACAGATGAAGAAGCTTGGGCAAGAGGCGGTTCCGTGCCCACCAGTGGTCAGACAGGTGTAAAATGGTGATGCTGGGCTCAAAATTCCACTTCTGATTCCAGAATCTGAGTCCTTCCAGCAGCTTCCCGTGGCATCCAGCATCGAGCATTTTCTTGAGATTGAAAGGGGTTTGCGGTCACGTTTCTGAGGCCTGGGCTTCCCACTCCTCACTGGTTGACCACCTTTCTCTCCCTACTCCAGGCTCCTGCACCTCCATCTCTCCAGCCCCTGCCCCATGGCTGCCCTTCCCCACAGCCCTTCCTCACCCCCTGCATCCCAGCCTCTCCGATTCCATTCTCACTGCTTGCTTGTAGCTCAGGCTCTCACTTTCCCAGTTCCAAATTCTTGAGGAAGGAATTGAGTTAGTTCAGGTCACTTTTTTTGTCCCAAGTCAGAATACGTCCTAGGTCAGATGCCAGCCCAGGCATGAGCCTGCATGACCCCTCTGCCCACTCTCCTGCCTCTAAGCAACCTCCATCTCAGGACCAAACAGCAGAGGCTACGATTAACACATGGTATGAGCAAGACTCCCAGGTAGTAGGGGCTTAGGTGAGCCATTTCTCTTAAAAAGGAATGTGGCACGGCCGGGCACGACGGCTCAAGCCTGTAATCCCAGCATTTTGGGAAGCTGAGACGGGGGGATCACCTGAGGTCAGGAGTTCAAGACCAGCTTGGCCAACATGGTGAAACCGCGTCTCTACTAAAAACACAAAAATTAGCTGGGTTTGATGGCTGGCGCCTGTAATCCCAGTTACTAGGGAGGCTGAGGCAGGAGAATTGCTTAAGCTTGGTAGATGGAGGTTGCAGTGAGCAGAGGTTATGCCATTGCACTCCAGCCTGGGGCACAAGAGCGAGACTTTGTCACAAAAAACAAAAGAAGAAGAGAAAAGGAATGTGGCACAATGGCACCCCAAACACCTGCCGGCCCCATGTCTGACACTCAAACATGGTTGAATGGGAGAGGCCTGGGCCAGTGGAGCTGAGTGCTCACAACAGAGCTCAGAATCCACTGGAAGCCTCTGAGACATTCACAGGCTGGGGGCACTGACAGGAACAAGATGCAGATCACCCCTTTAATGACGCACGTGAGAGAAGAAGCCAGGATGTGCGCTAAGTCCATGCCCATCCCCTTAGCAATGTCTAACCCTGGAGTAAAGCACTCTCAGGAAAAATGGTCTCTTCCTTTCCCACAGACAGGATGATATTTGGTAAGCAACAAGTTCTCACTCTGCCTTTGTCTAATATGAAATGGAGGAAGGCCTCTGTAGGACTATCCAAATCAGTCAGGAGCTGAACACTAAACCAAGACGAGGTGAGAGGGCTCATCTTGCTGAGAGAAGGGGAGAGTTGAGGATCCTTCCTCTTCAGGAACACAGCCACACAAAAGCCTTATTTCTAAGGGAGGGTGGCAGGTTCTTAAAAACAATGCAATTAGCTTATATGACACATAATAAACTGCATGTGTTTATATGCAGTGCACAAGATGATGCTTTGACCTGGGAAAACATCACCACAATTAAGACAATGAATATACCCACTACCCCCAAGTTTCCTCATGACATTTGTCATAATCCTTCCCCATTTCCCCATGCTCTTGTCTCTTGGCAACCACTAATCTTTTTTTTTCTGTCACTACAGTTTACATTTTCTAGTATTTAATATAAATCGAATCGTATGGTATGTGCTCAGTCTTCTCTGGCTTCTTTCACTCAGCATAATTATTTTGTCATTTATCGACATTGTTGTTTGTGTGTACGCCAATCATTTCTTCCTTTTCGTGGTTAAGTAATATTCCATGGTATGACACCGCACAATTTGTCCACCCATTCACCTGTTGATGAACATGTGGCTTGTTTCCAGTTTAGGACTACTCCCAACACAGCTGCCATGAACAGTCACATGCATGCGAGTGTTTATTTTATACTTTTACATATGCTTTCTTATCTCTTGACAAGATACCCAAGAACAGAATGGCGGGATCATTTGGTAGGCATGTATTTGAGCACGGCAGTTGTGATGAAACTTCCACCCAGGTTTCAGAGTGTCCACACTGTGTAGGTGTTTGAGCATGGCAGTTGTGATGAAACATTCCTCTAGGTTTCAGAGTGTCCGCGCTGTGTATATTTAGCCCACAAGTTAAAAGTACACACAAACCACATGTGAGCCAAGAACACACACACGCTCACCCACAAGGAGTTGCATCAGCTGCATCGGACTTCATTCTGTTCTCCCAGACAACATGTGAAGGGAGCTTCC
Source organism: Mandrillus leucophaeus (assembly GCF_000951045.1). Lineage (NCBI taxonomy): Eukaryota > Metazoa > Chordata > Mammalia > Primates > Cercopithecidae > Mandrillus > Mandrillus leucophaeus. Next base: position 3,626,235 of record NW_012102055.1, on the reverse strand, counting down.
GGAGGGGAAATCTCCCAGGCTGCCCTCTGATTTTGTAAAATGTTCAACACACAAGCTCCTGACAGCATGGATACTTTAGAGATGGCTCACAGAGGGCTGTGGAATCTGGCTCTGGGAGATCCTTTAACTAATGGCACCATCTCATTGGCTTAGAATAGAATAGTTAGAGTCAATACTGAGGGCTTTGGCATGAAGTGAAGCAGAGCTGGAATTCTCTAAGGGTGGTGCCATCAGCGTCACCTGGGAACTTGTTAAAAATGTGCATTCTCTCCAGCCCAGATCTCCTGAGTAGAAGCTCTGAGATGGAGCCCATCAATCCAGACTTTAACCAACCTTCCAGGCAATTCTGATGCATGCTCCAGTTAAGAACCACTGGCCTAGAACACCTCCCAAGCCCTTCAAGTCTCCTGGAATTGAAACCATCAGAAGTTATAATACACCAAGAGCACCATCCCCTCTGTTGCCTGGGTTCCACCCACAGACCTGGGGTGCTCAATTTGCTTAGCTCCCCGCAATCTCATAGTAAAGTTTCCTCATGGAATCAAGTTACCCCATGCGGAATGCACACCTGCGCAATGATGGTTATCACTTCTTTCCCCAAAACATTAAACTTTTTTTTAAAAGGGGGAAAATGTCTCAAGAACACCATCATTGAAGTATTTAATTCCAATGATCATAATCACCCATTTCTCTACATGTGACTCTCACTCTGGCATAAATGGAGCATAAAGGGCATAAATGAAGCTAAAAAAAAAAAAAAAAAAAGAAAGAAAGAAAAAGTCAAAGATTCTAATTGATGCACTGCAACACTTTTTACTGCTTCAGAACCCTCCCTGAAAATTTACCCATCTGCAGGAAAATCAATTAAACTTGAATAGGAAGAATTTGAGTAAAAATATTGGATACTTTTTACTTTAATCTTCAGATTAAGCATGATTTCCACTCGACATTATCATCGAAGAGAGGTTCTTCCTTGGTATTTTTGCATGCTTAAAATTTAGCCCAGTCTTTGAAAACCCTTTCCAGCTTCTGGCTAAGCAGAACCTTGCCGCTCACTTTGAACTTGCCAGCAAGGAAAGCCTTCTGTGGGTTCATTTTGCCCAAAACCAGCTCCATAAAGACGGGCTCCGGGATTGTAAAGACAGTGTCTGCTGGGAGCCTGGCAGGTCCCGGATACATGTCCCCAGAACCATTCTTCAGATCAATGGTCCACTGCAGAATGATCTTCCCATCTTTGGTGATGTCCAGCTGGAAGATGGCATTGACTTTCTTGACCAATTGAGCTCCCACTTCCCTGATGTGAAGCCTAATGTCCTCAAACACCGAGAAGCTCTCGAGTTCTGACAGCTCTAGAGGATGTGGCATGGCAGGTTCTGGAACTGAACCCAGAACCTCGAACTGGCCAGCCAGAGGTCCATCCTCTGCTTTGATCTTGGGTTGATGGCCACTTCTCTTCCACATCTTCCTGTGCTAGTCCCCGGACCTTGCCATCTGGTCCGTGAGCAGCTGTGACCAGATTAATACCCACAGGTCAGATTGTGACGTCAAAGGTAAGGCCAAGTGGAGACTGAAGCTGGTGTGTGTGCTAGCATCTTATTGGCCAAACAAATGCTAACGTGTGACATCAGATAAGGGCTCAGACAGGCCATTGTGAGGCAGATCCACACACACACCCCCCTCCCAAACCAATCAGGGATGTTGGTCCTGCAAGCCCAAAAGGTCTGCCCCCTGCAATGGGGATAAGGGAAACTGGCCCCAGAAGCTTCTTTGGTGGCATGAACCCTGTCTTTCCAATGCAGACGTCTCCTCGGTGAAACCCTAAGTGAGACAGAAGTTATTCTTATTCCTCTAAAAGTGGGTAATACTTAAGTCCCATTAAGTGGGTAATACTTAAGTTAAGGTAATACTACAGATCCTGACACTGAATTTGGCTTTATCTGGCTGCTGGTAGAAAGGGAAATGCTTTTAGGCCAGAGTAATCAATTGGAGAAGGAATCAGCCCAGGGGCCTGCATCAGAAACTTTCCAGAAGCACAGTGAGACACACACAGAGAGAGTAAATGTCCCTAAGATCAGAAGATGCTGCCAGTCTCCTCTGATAACTGCACATAATAGTATAGCCCTTACGCTGGGCCAAAGTGCAGAGTTCTAAGTACTGCACATGTATTAACACATTTAACTCTCATTACAACCCCCTATGATAGGTAACTTTCTTTTTTTTTTTTTGAGACAAGGTCTCGCTCGGTCACCCAGGCTGCATGACAGTGGTGTGATCTCTGCTCACTGCAGCCTCCGCCTTCTGGGCTCATTTGATCCTCCCACCTCAGTCTCCCAAGTAGCTGGGAATACAGGCAAGCACCACCACACCTCGCTAATTTTTGTACTTTTTGTAGAAATGGGGTTTCACCATGTTGCCCAGGCTGGTCTCAAACTCCTGGGCTAAAGTGATCCACCTGCCTCGACCTCCCAGATAGGTATTCTTTTTATCCTCATTTTACAAATAAGGAAACTGAGGAGAGAAATGAAGTAACTTGCCCAATGTCATACAGTTAGCAAGTAGTGTAGCCAGATTTGAAGAGAGGCAGAATGACTCCAAAGTCCACCTGTTTATTTCTTTACCTTTTATTCTGAAATAATGTCAGCCTTATAAAAAGTTTGCAAAAATAGTACCTGTTTAACCTGCTCCCAGCTTTCCCAAAAGCTAACATCTTCTATAACCACAATACAGTGATCTAATCTGAGAAATTCACATTGATTCATGACTACTAACTAATCTACAGACCATATGAGGCCATATCCATCTGGTTTCAGGTCTCCCTAGTGCCTTGCAGTCTGGGACGGCTCTTCGGTCTTTGTCCATCGTTACCTTGACACTTGAATACTGGCCAGTTATTCTCCAAAATGTCCCTTCTTTGAAGACTGCCTGATGCTTTCTCCTGGTTAGGTGGAGGTTATGCCTTTGGGACAAGAATACCACAAAGGTGACCTGTGCTCTTCCCACTGTGCCACAGCAGAGGTTCATGATGTTACGTCCCATTTCTGCCGATGTCGTCCTTGATCACTTGCTAAAGCGGCTCCTTCAGGCTTCTGTACTGCGGAGTTGCTGTTTTTCCCTTTGTGATTAACATCTTTGGGGGAGGAGCCTCGAGACCTTGCAAATGGCCTGTTTTGCATCATCCTCTGGCCCACTTCTGTCGCATCCATCCATGGTCCACCCCTGCAGCAATCAGTGTGATGTAGGCCTAGCAGTCGTTTTCTATGTGTCTTACTCCCTTGAGGTTTAATAACTGGAATTCTGCTCTAAGGGAAAACACCCTCTTCTCTCCCGTTTCTTTATTTGTTCAATCATTTATTTATCTCAGCATGAATTTGTGGGTATTTGTTTATTCTGCGGGTCATCATCTATTATTATCATTGTTTATTTTCTTGCTAAATTGTCTCAGATTTGGCCATAGGGAGCTTCATCAAGTTGAAGCCTGTATCTTTCCTACACCAAACTGCTCTTACGTGTAAGCAAAGTTCCATTATATGGAGTTGCTGGAAACTTTGTCCTTTCTGGGAATGATGCAGAAGAATGAAAAAGGCTTCAAAGTACATTTGCAAAGATGGATGAGCTGGTGTTATCAATGTTGAGCAGTTAAACAAAGCCCTGTCTTCCAAAACCATGTTCTTGCCATGAGGTCACCAGGTATGGACAACATCAGCACAGCGATTTTAAAATGAGGAGGGCAAGAGTTCCCTAGCAAGTTCACTATAAGCAGCCAACAGAGAACTGAGCCCCACCACTGCCCATATCTCGTTTTCCTCAAGGACAGCGTTGTCCCCTCTAAATTACTCAGGCAGGTCCCCAATGGGGCTTTCATTCTCCTGCCACAGTGTGTCAGAGGGGAACGCAGTTCCACAGCTCATACATAAGAAATCCAAAACACACCAGGACTCGAGGGAGCACTTCCCCAATGACATTGTTTAGAATTGTCCTCCAATAGCAATCATAAAAGTAGACACAATGTCTAGTCAGTTTTATTATTTAAATTCTCAACAGGTACCGCTGCCTTGTTATCTGCACCGTGGCAGGCTGCTTCTCCTACCTTGACTGCCACACCATTGGCATCTTGAAAACACGCCGCCTCTAAGTGGACACAATCTTCCTCTGCCTTGTTGAGATTCTTTCCCCTTCGGTTGCTATTCAGACCCAAGAATCTGGTCCTGGCAGATTTGTAGCTTTTCGTTTCTGAATTCTTCAAATGCTTTAAAGGAATGTGAGAGGCGTAGAGATCTGTTCCCTAAAAAATACAAATAAATTAAAATTTAAAAATAAAAAATTGCAAAGCCATTTTATTAAGTAGGCTGCTTTTAGCTTCAAGTAACAACCACTACCATAAAAATTAATGATGGTTCAATTCAGTGGTCCCAGAGTGGGGTCCCCAAGCCAGTGGCATCAACTCCACCTAGGGATTCTTTGGAAATGCACATTCTCAGGCCCCACACCAGATCTGCTGAATCAAAAACTCTGGGGATGGGACCCTGCTGTATTCATCAGGATTCTCCAAAGAAAAAAGAACCAATATGACATAGAGAGAGAGAGAGATAAAAGGAGTTATTATAGGAACTGGGTCACATGGTTTTGGAGGTCAAGAAGTCCCACATGCAAACGAGGGACACAGCCAGGGGGTGTAATTCATTCCAGGTCCGAAGGCCTGGACTGGAGGACAATGGGGGTTGGTGTAAGTCCTGAAGACCAGGAGCCCAGATGTCCAAAGGCAGGAGAAAATCCACATATCAGGCCTGTAGAGAGGGTGAGTTCCACCTTCCCTGACTTTTTATCCTATGAAGACCCTCAGTAGATGGGATGATGCCTCCCACATTGGGGAGGGCCATCTGCCTTACTCAGTTCACCAATTCAAATGTGGTCCCCTCTTTCTAGAAATACTTCCATGGACACTCTCTGAAATAATGTTTTACCCCTGGTCTGGGGATCCCATGGCCCAGTCAAGTTGACACATAAAGTGAACCATCATGCCAGCAATCAGAGTTATAACAAGCCCTCCAAGGTCTGAATATTGGGTTTTTCAGTGGCTTGGAGAGGTCAGCCAAGATCTCTGTGCTGTGTCCACTCTTGCATTCTACCGTCCTCAGTGTGTTGCCTTTGGTCCCCAGCTTGTCACTTCACATCTGCTGGGCTGCCATGGCTCTTTCCATCACATCCTCACAAGACAGCATCCTAAGCCAAAGGGACAAAAAAAGGCCTCTCCTTGGACCTATCGCTTACCAGAAAGAAAAGGTACCAAGGCCTCCACTGGTCTCATTGGCAAGTGGCATGGGAATCACATGCCCATCAAGATTCACACCCCTGGGCAGGGCTCCCCATCCCTTGGACAGAATTGGAGTTGGGGTAACAGGAAAGAAAAGGGTGTTACACAGCGACAAATGCCCACCACAGGTACCCACAGCCTCTTCCCTTGCTCCTTGGAAGGCCACAAGGAGAAACCCCATCATTTTAGAGAGCTTTGGTGTCATTACATTTCAATAATCAAAGGTCATTTCCCCTTTTGCCAACCTCCTCATTGGCAACAAAATGTGCCTGGGGGCTTTCTTTCTGAAAGTTTACAGATCCATCTCCCACCTGCCAACCCAGCACCTGGGCAGTTGTATTCACTCACAGGTGTCGGGCTGGCAGATGGGTCTAACAGAATGGGGGAAGGGGATTAAGAAGTGTCACCCAGCCCCATCCCCTGAATGGGAACAAATCTATGTTACCAAGTTTACCCTTGCCCTGGGGCCTCAGACAAGGTGCCTGCACCTGGTCGTCAGATGCAGTGAGGGGAGAAGGAAAGGACTTTCCCCTTTTACTTTATGTATCCTGCTTTTGTTTGTAATGAGCATGCACTCACTCTGTGGTTTTTTAATTGAATACAATTTTTCCAACATCCTATTCTTGAAAGTTTTAGGCACCTTTTGCAAAGTTGAAAGATTTCTACAGTGAACACTCAAATATTCACCAATATCTTATCGTTGCATTATATTGCACTTGTTTGAAGCTCTCCATCTTATTTTTATGTTTCAAAGTAAATTAAAGGTATCAGTAGTCCCCAAACACTTGAGCATGAAAAGCATTTACTACAGTTCAATATTTGTTTAGTTTTTAATATAAAATTTACACACAAAGCAATGCACAAATCTTAAGTGTACATTTGCTGAGAGTGGACCAATGCACACACCTGAATATAACACATTTTAGTACTAAGTATCTGAACGCCATGTGGCCCACAGCCCCCGGTTGCCTTGAGCATGGAGCCGTCTGCAGTGTGTGGAGAAGCATGAACAAGCAGGAGGTGGGGTTTCTTCTTCACTCATCAGCTGGAAGGCTGCTTCCTGGCAGCATGGGGCTGTCACCATGAGTCCCTGGAGGAAGGTCTGAACGTGTCTCTATCAAAGACCCAAAGACCAGAGGCATAAACCAGGATCTCCACATGGAGAAGACATCATACCTTCTGCGCCTCGACAAAGATGGGAAATCAACTTTTATGAACACCTCTGAAGGCTAAAATCTTTGTTCTGTGGGCCATCTGGTTTCCAGTAGGACCATCACCCACTTCCCTGGCCCCTGCTGAGTCCAGCCACATTTTTAACATTGCTGGGGTCTGGCCTGGGTCCCAGAAATACTCACAGGATTGATGGTTCAATTGTGGGTTGGTAAGTACCAATCCTGCCCAACATAATGAGCTGGAGCCTGCATGGGATACAGAGAAGGGCAGATACATGATCCCTGCTCCCAGAAACTCAAAACATGGGCAAGAGAAGATGCATACAAGTTTAAAAATTCAACTATGAGAAGAGATGATAATAACTGCTTAGGGAAGAAGACAGTGAGGTAGCATGTCAGGATCCCCATTCTGTACACTCAACAGCCAGCAGCCTCCTGTCTGAAACTTACATCATTTCCTGGAATCTTTTTTGTCTGCCCCCAGACAGAGAACCTGAGATATGCATTCAAAGTAGTTTATTTGTGAAATAAAGTTGGGGGAATGCAGAAGTGAGATGGAGAAGGGAAACCAGCCAATAGAGGGTGTGTACTCAAGAAGTTACCCTGGGCCACTGGAGTTTAATCTTGCAGGAAAACTCTAGGAAACTCATGTAAGACAAGTTAACCCCACTCCCATGAGGGACAAAGGAGCTGGGACTTATCCACCCACTCCATCAGCCACTGCTCCCAGGACATTAATTCCAGCATGCAGAGATGGGAACAAGGCAGGTGTCAATGGCCAGAGAAAGCCCTGGGGCAAGTGCAGCCAGCTGGGAGCCAGGCTGTGGGCACCACTGTGTTGGGGGCAGGGTATGGGTGGTGCATCAGTAATGCCTGCCATACCCAAGGATCACCAAAATCTGCTTTAGGATGGCATGTCTCTGGCCCCATTACATCAGAAAATAAATGGACTCAAACAGCATATAACAGGAAGACACAAAAGACTACATACCATTTGCTTCCATTTCTATGAAGTTCTAGAAGAAGCAAACTAATCTATAATGATAGAAGGCAGAAGGCAGATTCATGGTTGCCTGGGACGGAGGGTTGGGGGATTTTCAGGGACTTTCCAGTATAATGGGAATGTCCTGTAGCTTGACTGCAGTGACAGCAGCAACAGGAAACCTGTTCAGAGGCAGTGGTGAACAATTTTTTTGTATTTCATATGGCTTCAGGGAATGGCATGTATTACTGTGGGTGAGGCTCTTATCGAAGTAGAATTTCACCTCTTACTCTGTTGATGCAAAGACTGTGATAGGTCAAATTACAGGTCTTAATCCATTACACCTGTAGTAGGATTATTCATCCATAACCTTTCCATGGCTTCACTGTAAGTGGAGCAAAATTCCCCACCCTTATGAAGGTGGCTGTGTCCGTGGGGGTTGCTTTGGCCAGCGGGATGTTATCGGACATGATGTGAGCAGAGGCTTGAAATGTCCTTGTGCAGTGGGGCTTTCATGCTTGTGCTTCTGCCATGGCCATGACAAGATCATGCCCTAGGGAGCTGCTGGTCCAGGGAGGACGAGACACGCGTGGAGCTGACCTAAATCAGCCAAGCAGGAAATTACCATGTAGACCCATGAGAATAAATTCTGCTCATTTTAATCCTCTGAGTTTTTAAGTGGTTTGTTACTCAGCATTACTGTGGCCCTAACTGACTGTGGTAAGGTCCAAAAAAAGTAATAGCTGGGCTTGCAAACCAGTTCTTATGGGCAAAGTCTTCGGTACTTAGACAAATCTTACTGAAGTTACAGTCTGCAGTCTTTCCACACAGCAGACAAACAGACACATTCGGTGCTAGGGCTTGGCTGAGATGATGACATAACGTTCCCTACCTGAGTCAGGCTCCACACACTCAGTTGCTTTTGTCTACACACTTGCTACTTAAAATGTTTGTGGACCAGCATCAGTGGCATCCCTGAGAGCTCGTTAGAAATATGGAATCTCAGACCCCACCCAGACCTGCTTAATTGGTGTCCACATTTTAACAGGATGCCCAATGACTCCTCTGCTCATTAAAATGTGGGCTATACTGAACTACAACACGAAGATAGAGAGATTAGATAGAGATAGATGATAGATATAGATATAGAGAGTTATAGATGATATAGATATAAATATGATCACCCACATACCTGTTGCATTCTCGCTGGTTTGAAAATAAAAACTATCTCATAATTTGTCTTTAGGTTAAAGTTTACGACACACACGCACACACACACACACACGGGAAAAACGTGATTCAAACTAAGAAGAAACATTTAATTTAAACATTTTCAAGTAAAAATGTTTTTTTTTTCTTCACTTGCTTTTTTATTAATAGATTATTCTTTAGAGCAGTTTTAGGTTTATAGAACATTTGAGAAGTACAGAAAGCTCTGAAACACTTCATCTCCCTGCTCCCCTGCTTAGTTTCCCCTATTTTTAATATCTTGCCTCAGTGTGGTACATTTGTTACAACTGATGAGCCCATATTGATACATTATTTTTAATTAAGGTCCACAGTTCACATTAAGGTTCACATTTAGTGAGGTGCATTACATGGGCTTTGCCAAATGCATAATGTCATGTATCCACCACTCCAGTATCATACAGAGCAGCTTTACTGCCCTAAAAATCCTCCGAGTTCTGTCTATTCATCCTTCCCTCCTCCCTAACCTCTGGCAATCACTTATCTTTTCACCGTCTAAAGATTTGTCCTTTCCAGAATGTCATATAGTGGAATCATACAGGATGTGGCCTTTTCAGATTGGCTTCTTTCACTTAGCAATATGCATTTAAGGTTTCTCCATGTCTTCTCATATCTTGATAGCTCATTTCTTTTCATTGCTAAATAATATCATATGGCTACAACACAGTTTATCTATTCACCTACCGAAGAACATCTTGGTAACTTCCAGCTTTTGTCAGCTATTTAAAAAGCTGCTATAAACACTTGTGTGCAAAATTTTGTGTGGACAGAAGCTTATGCTATTTTATAGGTTTTTTTAAATATCGAAGTATGTAACAACTGAGCCAATTATTGATATTATTATTATTATTGTTGTTAACATTTACTGAGCAATAACAATCCTCCAAGCACTGTAGTAAAGTCCTTTAAATCTCATAACATTCTGGGGTAGTTACTAACGTTGTTCTCACCTTAGAAATGAGGAAATTGAGAGGCTGGGTAGCTTGTCCAAAGACACATAGCTAATTACTTTGAACCCAAGAGTTTATGGGTTTTGACATTTCAAAACCATAATTTTTGTTTCACTTGATCCTTCTGGAATAATGTCTGTTGTTGAATTGTTATTACGTATTAAGAAATAAAATGTATCTTTAAAGAAAGAGGTTTCCACCCCCTTCGTGAGTGTCTCTCTTACAGGCAGGTATTTCTACAATTAGAGGAATCCAATGCAACTGGCCAAGAAGCACATGCAAAGGTGCTCAACATCATTAGTCATTAGGGAAATTTGAATTAAAACTATAATAAAATTTCTCTTCACACCCACTAAAATGGCTAAAATTGGAAAAACTGGCAATGTCAGATGTTGGTGAGGAGATGGAGCAACTGGAACTCTGTGCTCTTTTAATAAGAGTGCAAAATGATGCTGCTTCTGAAGCTGACGGCTTGGTATTGTTACATAATTAAATACGGACTTACCATACAATCTGTTGTTTCCACTCTTAGTTATTTATGCAAGAGAAATATGTATGTCTACAGAAAGACATACAATGAGTGTTCTCAGCAGCATTACTCATTAAAGCAAAACACTGGAGATGATCCAAATCTTTTTTTTTTTTTTTTTTTTTTGAGACAGGGTCTCACTCTGTCACTCAGGCTGGAGTGCAGTGGCACAATCTGGGCTCACTGCAACCTCTGCCTCCTGGGTTCAAGCAATTCTCCTGCCTCAGACTCCTCGGTTGCTGGGATTACAGATGCGTGTCACCACACCTGGCTAGTTTTTTGTATTTTTAGTAAAGACAGGGTTTTACCATGTTGGCCAGGCTGGTCTCGAACTCCTGACCTCAGGCGATCCACCCACCTCGGCCTCCCAAAGTGCTGGGATTACAGGTGTGAGCTGCCACACCCAGCCCCAAATCTTCGGTTCTTCGTCTTCTGTTCTTCAACAGGAAATTGTATCAACAAATTGTGGTGTAATCATGGAATAGAATACTACATGGCAATAAACAGGAATGAGCAATTGATTCACTCAACAACAGGGGTGAATCTCAGATATATTATGCTGAGTGAGAAAAGCTAGATTCTCCAACACACTATATGATTCCATTTAAGACAGTCTAAAAATGGCAAATTACAGAAACAAAAATAAGTGACCAGTAGTTTGCAGGCACTGGGGGTAGACAGTGATTTTATTTGCAAAGGGGCACAGAGTTTTGTTGGGGTCTTTTTAAGCAGAGGTGGTGATGGGAATTTACTCTGTCCTGATTGTGGCAGTGGTTACACAACAGTTTTACATATGTCAAAACTCAGAACTGCACTTGGAAAGATTTAATTAAATATGTAAAGTATACCTCAATAAACCTGACTTGAAAAGCAAAAAGATGTGTGGGCAGATTTGCATTGCTACTGGTCTGAGCTCTTTCTAAAGCAGAGGTCACAGCCAACTCTAGAATACCGGATTTTTATTTTTTTAATTAGTTTCCATATTAGTACCAATTGCTATTATTGCATTATGATGCATAAATGTTAGCTTTTTAGTTCCTTCTTACATCAGTTAACTCTTGCTACATTATGAAGCGAAACAAACCACCACAAAATTTCAGCAGCATGTAACATTCACTGTTTATTTCTCACAGGTCTGTCGGAAATACAGACCTGGGCTGAGACTGACTAGGCAGCTCTTCTAGGACACACGTGTCACTCGTTTATTCTCTGGGACAGCCAGGTGTGTTCTTCCCATGATGATGACAGCAGCATAAGAGCAGCAGCAGAAACACACATGACCTCTTAAGGCCCAGCACTGGCTCACAGCCATTTTGCCCATGTACCAATGGCAAAAGCAAAACTCAGAGCCAGGCTTAAAGTCAAAGATTTGGGACACACTCTGTGTCCATGATGAAGCCATAACTAGGTGACAGGCAGCAAGGGGAACAAAACTGGGACTGAAAATGCAATCTGCCATAGCTACTGGCGTGTAAAAAGGGAGAGATGTCAAATTTTAAGATCCAGATTTCTGGCTTTTCTTACACTGGAAGGATCTGCACCTTTATCTGGTGACAATTAGCCAGCTTTGAAAATAAAGTTGCTGCTTGCTTCAGGCAGGCAGGGGCTCCCACTCCAACAGCTCCTAGTCATAACCTGCCTGACCCCTGGTGACCCCTTTCCAAAAGTCAAGTATACAGAGGAAATGTGCCAGAATTCCCGATATCTTTTCTTCACTACATTCCACCAGAAATCCCACAAGAATTTGGACAATATGCAGTATGCCTTCATATGCATTCATCTAACAAATCTTTACTAAGCACCTACTGTGTGGAAAGCACTGGGCTGGGAATACACACAAAAACAAAAGGCGGCTGGCCACTGTGGCTCACGTGATCCCAACACATTGGGAGGCTGAGACGGAAGGACCACTTGAACCCAGGAGTTCAAGACCAGTTTGGGCAACATAATGAGGCCCTGTCTATACAGAAAAAATCTGTTTTAATTAGTTGAGTATGGGGTCTCACTCCTGTAGTCCCCACTGCTGGAGAGGCTGAAGTGGGAGGACTGCTTGAGCCTGGGCGGTCAAGGTTACAGTGAGCAGTGATGGCCACACTGCACTCCAGCTTGGGCAAGAGACCAAGACTCTGTCTTAAAAAAAAAAAAAAGAAGAAGAAGAAGGCAACAACTACTGGCAAAGATGCAGAGAAATTGCACTATTTGTGGGAATGTAAAATGGTGCAGCTGTTATGGGAAACAGTGTAGTACCTCCTTTAAAAATTAAACATAGAATTGCTACGTGATCCAGCAATTCTACTTCTGGGCATATACCCAAAGAACTGAAAGCAGACTCCAATACTTGTACACTCATGTTCATAGCAGCATTTCTCACAATAGCCAAAAGGTGGAAACAACCCAAGAGTTTATCAACATATGACTTGATAAACAAAATGTGGTCTGTACATACAATGGAATTTTTTAATATATACTTTATGTTCTGGGATACATGTACAGAATGTGCAAGTTTATTACATAGGTATACATGTGCTATGGTGGTTTGCTGCACCCATCAACCCGTCAACTACATTAGGTACAATGGATTTTTTCAGCCTTAAAACAGAACGAAATTTTGATACACACTACAACATGAACGAACCTTGAAGACATTACACTAGATGAAATAAGCCATTCACAAAGGATACAACCTCTAAGACTCTACTTATGTGAGGTACCTGGAGTAGTCAAATTCATAGAGATAGAAAGTAGAATGGTGCTTGCCAGGGGACGCAGGGAGTAGAGAATGTCGAGTTGTTGTTTAATGGGTACAGAGTTTTAGTCTGGGTAGATGAAAACGTTCTGGAGATGGACTGTGGTGGTGGCGGTAGAACAATGTGAATGTACTTAATGCCAATGAATTGTACACTTAAAAATTGTTTCAATGGCATATATATACATATATTTATCACAATAAAAAAGAATATACAAAGAAAAGTAAATATGTTTAAGAAGCAGCTTATAGCTAGCAGAATTGAGAAAAACATATACATAAACGTCTAAGACAGAAGGCAACCAATTATAAGTGCCATGAGAGGAATACATATGGTGGCTCTAAAATATGTTCACAAATTCTTCCATACTTCTACCTTCAAAAGGTGGAGCCTAATTCCTCTTCCTTAAAGGTAGGCTGTACTGATTTATTTCTAACAAATAGAGTATGGCAGAAGTGAGGGTATATAACCCCTAAGATTAGGACATAAAAAGTACTGTGGTTTCCTATTTGCTTCTTCTTGAATCACTCACTCTAGGTGAAACCAAAAGCCATGTTTAAGGATTCCCAAGCAGCACCTCCTTGGAGACTTCCATGTGGTGAGGAACTGAGGCCTCCTGTCAACAGTCATGGAGGGAGCCATCTTGGAACACAATCCTCCAGCCCCAGTCAAACCTTCAGATGACTGCGGCCAACATCTCAATTGCTACCTCAATCAAGACCCTAATACAGAGCCACCAAGCTAAGCTTCTCCAAAATGTATGATTCATGGAAACTGTGAGATAATAAGTGTTTGATGTGTAAGCTGATGAGTGTGGGGGTAACTTGTTAGAAGCAATAGATAACAGATACAAAATACACACATTGCCAGAGAGTTCAGGAAGAGGGAGGTGAATCAAAGGATGCTTCTTGGAGGACATTTGTGCTCAGCCTTTAAGGACCTATCAGGACTTGGCTCTCTGATGCATTAAAAGCCCTAGGTGAGACATTGATAGGGAAGTAGGAGGAGCAAGGGAGGCTTTCAGAACAGGTAGAATGATCAGGCAGAGAGAAAGACCTGAAAGTTTGAGTTTAAAGAAAGCCAAGAGGAAAGAAGGATAGAAAGAAGACAAATGGTCAAAACAGTCAAATCTACAGGACAACTGCAAAAGTGAGAATAAAGAGAAAGCCATCACTGAATGCCACACCTTCCAGCAGCAAAATGGAGATGATGGTGAGGAAGAAGTGTCTCTATGCAGACTCGTCAAGGAATTTGGCAGGAATAGGAAGGAGAGAGGCAGAGGAAAGCTTGAGGAGATGGGACAACTAAAAGAAGTTGTTGTTTCTTAGGAGAAAGGACATGTGAACATCTTTATATGCAGAAGGGGAGCGTAAAACAAGAAAGAAATTACAAGAGAAATAGGAAGAAGCTGTACTGTAGTTAAGAGCTTCACCCTGGCCTTGGTTTAAACCCCAGCAGTGTGACTTTGGACAGGCTGCCTATCCACTTGGTGCCTCTGATGCTGCACCTACAAAGAGAGGACCATATTACCTGTGTCACAGGTTGTTGCTCTAAAGATAAAATAAGATAATCCATAGAAAGTCTCCAACACAGATAAATGCTCAGTAAGGTTAACCCTTCTCATAAAATGGTGCACTAAAGGGAACAAGATGCTGGAGGAGGTGGCAGGGAATAGGAAGGTAGACCTTGAAGGAGTGTGGAGGACTCCTATTCCTGTCTAGAAAGGACAATGAGCAAAGATGTTGAATGATTTTGAGGTGAAGAGAAATATCACCAGCTGATGATCCTGATCTCTCCAGACCTTTCTCTTATCATGTGCCTGCAGGAGTCTTTCAGTCCAACCCAGATGGCTTCACACTCCCCTTTTGAACACTCCTTGAGCTTCCTGCCTCTAGGGTTTTTGCATCCTGTCCTCTATCTTTACCCAAACTGTGTCCTTCCTTCAAACCTCAGTTAAATGCCATCAGTCTTTACCAAGCCCTTCCACCACCATGCAGCAGAATCCACAAGAACATAGACCTGGATACACTTCAGACTACGAGGGTCAGACACAAGCTAAACTGGGAACAAATGCAGCCCAAGGCAAGCATACAGCAGCCTCAGAAAATGTTTTACCAAGACTTTGAGGTCTGCAGGAACATCCAACGAACAGCATCTTTCTTCCCTACTTGAATTTCAAAGAAATCAAGGCAATAAGACCAAAAAAATAAAAAAAAAAAAATGGCAGATGGAAACCAAAATTTTGCCTTTATCCCTGACAGAAGCATTGTTGAAAGAAAAGACTCAACATGAGGGCCCAATGGGCCTGCAACTAAACCCCACAATACAAGGCAGAGTGCCCACCCACCCATCAGTCACCCTCTTTGGGAGGCCTCTGAACATAAGGCTGGTAGTGAAGGGTCCAATCAGGGAAAGTTCCAGACATTGAGGAGTTTAGTTTATACTCCCTAGATTTATCATCCAAAAAGGTCACCCCATCTGAGTAAGCTTGGAGAGAAACTGGAGGAAAATCCTTTGAGGAAACCAGAAAGCAGAGACAGGTCATCCCCTCTAGTAAATCATAGCTAAAGTGGGGTGGACGTGGGAGGATAAATACAAGGGAACCTTATCCAGTGATACCTGGGCATTCCTGCTTTTGCCCAAAATTCCTTTTCTGTGCCTTGGTTTCTTCTCCTTTTCTCCCCTCAGCTTTTGCTGGGGCTTTCACAACTCAAGCTGGGGGTTTCCTCAGGGGCCATCACTCCCTCCCACAGCCTCACTCTGCCCTGGCAGAATGGAAACTCCCTCTGTAAAATAAAAACTCCACTTTAATGGCTAGCTCTGTGACCTGTAAACTAAGAGAACATTCAGTGGTGTAGGTGTCAAAACAGGTTAGCTTGAGTTTTATATAATAAACTAGGGAACAATAATATTTCTCCTGGGAGGTCCAGAGTGAGGATCTGTCATAAGCAACTGGTCAGCAGAAACTAGAAGTTTAGGCAGAAAAGAGTCTGTAAATAAAAAACGTGAACACAAGCATTGACACCAACACTGCTGGATAGAATTTCCTGAGGTAACAAAAGTGTTCTGTATCTGTGCTGACTAAAGCAGTGGCCACTAGCTGTATGTGGCTACTGAGCACTTCACACATGGCTGGTGCAAATGATAAATGGAATTCTTAATTTTATTTAATTATAATTAACTTAAATTTAGTCATATATGATTTCCCATCAGAACTGTAGGAAACAACCCCAACATGGTCATAAACTACTGTAAGGAAGTTACACAGGAATCTGGTGGATGTAGTCTTTAGTCTTTGATCACTTAATTACACTAAACACAGAAAAACCCATTCCTAAAACCCCCAACAACTATTACACATGTGAAACAGAAACCAGCTCCCATTAGTGGGATGTGATCCATCTGAGGGCACTCCCATTTTGGGGCAAGGCAAAAGGCCTAAAGACACACATATATACTTAAAATGGTACTGTTGCACTCATCTTTGAATAGGACACACACATGCATAAGTGGGTGATTACTGAGTAACTTCTGAGTTAAACTGTGTAAGGTACAACTGCCTATAAAGCCAACATATTTAACTCTTACAGCCTTTCCCAAAATGTCCCTAATGCTTAAAAATGTCTTGGTTATGAAATAACACAAAAATGCTACACAGCAAGCCTCCCTGGAACTTAGTGGCTTAAAACAATAAGCATTTATTTAGCTCATGAGTTAATGTGTCAGCAATTTAGGCTGGGTTCAGCTGGGTGATTCTTCTTGTCTCCTCTGGGCCCACTTAAATATGGCAGTTATCTGACTTATCATCAGCTGTGGCAATAGTGGTGCTTGGACCATGCGACACTCATTCTCCCCAGGCTAACTGAGGCACACTGTCATCACGAAAGCAGAGATATGAGCAAACAATCTCAACTCCCCAGTGCTCTTCAAGCCTTTGCTTGCAACTATTGGCCAAAGAACATCACATGGGAAATCCTAGTGTCATAGTGAGAGGCCACTAGCAGGCTACACGGCAAAGGGTAGGTGTAAAGAGTTGGGACCAATAATGCAATTAATCGACCACACCCACAGGACAGTGTCAAGCCCTGGAAACTTTTCTTTCAAAAAAAAAAAAAAAAAATCACTGAACTGTACCAAACTCAAGTGCGAATATATTTTTTAAATCCCAGTAACTCATTTGAGACTTTTAAACATGTAGAACAAAGATCATGCCCTCCCTTCCTTCCCAGATGGCATCGCTGCAGGAATCAGGCCCATATAAAAGCAATCCTATTTTAGGACAAAACTAAACAAAGGCCCAAAGACATATGAAAATCTAAAATTGAAAAAGTTTGTTTATCTTTGAATATATCACGACTTTCCTCAACTGGCAAGATTTTTTTTTAATTAAAATGTACGAGGTGTATCTTCCCATAAATTAATGAAACTGATTTTGAACAAACAAAATTGACACACAGATACATTTTCTTTTTTTTCCTTCTTGTATTTTTATTTATTTTTAGCTTTTTCTTTTAGTATTATTATTATTATACTTTAAGTTCTAGGGTACATGTGCACAACGTGCAGGTTTGTTACATATGTATACATGTGCCATCTTGGTGTGCTGCACCTGTGAACTGTCATTTACATTAGGTACATCTCCTAATGCTATCCCTTCCTCCTCCTCCTACCCCACAACAGGTCCCGGGACACAGATACATTTTCTAAGTGATGCACTTTTCCAGTGATTACTCAAAACATTTTTTAGAATATAACCATATAATTGAATTTTATAATAGCTGTCAGAAACAAAGGCACATTCTTTTACTGTCCCAGAACATTCAGGATGCTTTCAATTACAAGTGCCAAAAGCAGCCACAACTCAAATGGTCCCAGCAGTTAAGGGAATTATTCTTTCCCATAAAAGAGGTCCTGAGGTAGGGCTAGAGTGGCTGACCTTCTGGTATGACAAGTATTGAGGGGTTTCCCAGGACACAGGATCAATGCTAAAACTGGCAAAATCCCAATGGACTGATCCCTTCAATGGATGACAGGACCCTGTATGGCTGAAAGACTCTAAAGTTCCTAGCTCTCAGCTGTGACAGGACAGAGAACAGACATGTCCCACCTGCAGTCATCCCCATCCCCTTATTGTTACCAGATCTTATCAAAGCTGACTTCAAGAGGACAAAAGGCCAAAAGACTTCTCTTCATCTGACCGCTGCTGCCCTCCTTTTGGTTTTATAGTTCCAACCTGACAGCTACTCTGGGCTACAAAGAGCCCCTTCTTGACAGATGACTGCCGGCTGCGGGCTAGATCAGACTGGTCTCTGGAGATCGCACAGATCATGAACTTGTGCCCTGTGTTTCACCTTTTTGCATTTATGGCCTAATTATAATACATCTAAATGTTAAATCTTCACCCCAAAGTGAACACAGGTCGTCCACTTTCAGATATTCCTCATGTAAGCCCAGTGGCATGTGTCTAACAAGTTCCCTCCACGAATTTTCACAGGCTTCTCCTGTATGCTACAGAATACGTATATCCTACCTCTCCACCTAGCATAAATACCTACCTTTCCTCCTTAAAAGTATGCTTTATGGCCTCAGGTAGAGGCCTGCTTCCTGCCTGCAAGTTGTAACCTCTTAGAAGTAAAGTTGTATTTTGTTTATTTTGATTCTTTTCAGTCAACACATGCAAACAGGAATGAGTTGGCTACTTCAGGGTTGGTTCCTTGCGCATCTCAGTGAGTCTTCAAAAACCCCAGATCCGTCCTTCCTTCTTGCGGCATGTCATCCAAAGCCAGTGTCTGTCAGAAACGCAAGGCAGCAGCAGTACTTTTGGGAAACATCCAGAATAACATTTAAAAAATCATTTTTCCCCATACGTTTCTCTTTATCCAGAGGGCCCGTTTTCCACAAGTTCTTCAGTGATTTCTCCTCCGTCTCATTGGTTAGGATTGGCTTTCATGACTCTTAGCAGGATTGGCCATGGTTCGTCAAGGGTCAACTTGAAAGCTGAACCCTGCCAGCTTTTCCTGAATCTCCTGACTATGGTGGAGGAGTGTAGATCCTGGAACCAAACTGAGATGAAAGGGAGGAAAAGAGATAAATCAACAGTAAACGCTGCACATCCTCTGTCTGGTAAATGTGCATCACTGATTGTATCCATTCTAGATCCAACCAGAGAGACGGAAGCATTAAGAATGACATAGAGGCTGGGCGCAGTGGCTCAAGCCTGTAATCCCAGCACTTTGGGAGGCCAAGACGGGCGGATCACGAGGTCAGGAGATCGAGACCATCCTGGCT
>NW_012102055.1:3531398-3606815 GCF_000951045.1 Mandrillus leucophaeus | reverse complement strand
AAAAAAAAAAAAAAAAAAAATTACATAGAATATGGAATTTGCTATAGGGATTTGAGCTTCTACATTTGCGGGAAGGAGCGAGTTGAACACTTAGGGACAGCTGTTGCTTCCGTGTCTGGTGGGGGGCCTGACAGTGGCAGCACAACCTGGCCCTGAAGTGGAAAAAGCCGAAGGTGGAGTTCTGGGAGCTGAATCTGCCACAGGCACACGGGCCGCCAGGGAGTTCGGAAAGTTAGAGGGGCTCCACGCCCACAAGGTGAGCCAGCAGACGGGGACAATTCGCTGCGCTGCAACCTCGGGCACCCACCTTTCAAGCCTACGAGACGACAACGCTGCATCACTTCCGCCTCACAAAGCACGCATCAGGTCACGTGGCCTGTGCTAACCCCGGAAACCTACAGGCAAGGGAATTCTGGGAAACGTAGTTCCGGCTTAGCTAGGTTGCCACAGTACAAAGCCACACTACCATGCTAAGTGTGGCTTTGATTTTTAGAAACAACCGCGTCATGCTAAGTCTAGGGAATACAGTGGCTGAATGGGGTGAGCGCTGACCTTTAGCTATTCTGGAGGAATACGTCAGTTTCACTTATTTTCTTTCATGTTTTCCCACCCAGTTCTATGGACTCTGATCGCCCCACCAGAGCAAACCCAGAAGGACAACTCGTCAAGCCTTTCAATCACTCCCACTAACCTGTAGTGTGGACACATTATTGTGAGGCCTACTAAGGATGTACTGCTGATGACCTTTTGAAGGACAGTCAGATGCAGTTAATTCTAAGAGCTTGGTTGGCCCCCTACATCTTACTGAACACAGTAAATCAAAAGCTCTGTGCCCATGAGACAAATACGATAAATTTCCTCTGCAGTTTTGAAATATTTATCAATGCTAAACAAGGTAGGGGGGATGTGGGGAGCATGAAAACAAAAAGACAAGGTCTGACAGACACATGAAAGAGATGTCTGTTTCAGAGGCTTAGTTCAAGTGGCTACTGTATTTAGGCTATTTAATTTAAAAGTGGTTACTATATTTATGTACACATCAGAGAAGTCCAACTTTTTAAGGTAAAGATCAGTTTGCAAAGATCTTGTCAAATTATTAGTTTTAAAATGAGGACCCTTACAACAACACAGGTGCTCAAAAATATTTTGCTAATGAAAGAAGCTGAACACAAAAGATTACACCATGTACAATTTCATTTATATGAAGTTCTAAAACAGGCAAAACTAATCTATGGTGGGAAAAAATCAGAATAGTGTTCACCTTGGGGGTCGGGGGTAGACTTAACTGGGAAGGGGCCTAAGGACACCTTCAGGGATAATGATTGTACGCATTTGTCAAAATTCACCGTAGAGGTGAAGAGTACTGATACCTGCCACTTATTTGAAAAGCATCAAAAAATAAGATGGATCGATGGATGTATACAAGCGTAGATAGACATATACAAAAAACAAATACAGCAGAATATTAATTGCAGAATCTATGTGGTGAGTATATAGTTCAGCCCAGGATTGAGTCATAGATAGATGGATGTTACAGACAGACAGTCATAGATAGATACCGAAATACTGATTGGGGAAGAGACAGTAAAGAAGTCATGGGAAAAGGATACAAAAAAAGAGAGAAAAGTGGCCGGGTGCAGTGGCTCACGCTTGTAATCCCAGCACTTTGGGAGCCCAAGGCAGGCAGATCACAAGCTCAGGAGATCGATGCCATCCTGGATAACATGGTGAAATCCCGTCTCTACTTAAAAAAAACACAAAAAATTAGCCTGGCGTGGTGGCAGGTGCCTGTGGTCCCAGCTACTCGGGAGGCTGAGGCAGGAGAATGGTGTGAACCTGGGAGGCGGAGCTTGCAGTGAGCTGAGATCGTGCCACTGCACTCCAGCCTGGGCAACAGAGTGAGACTCTGTCTCAAAAGAAAAAAGAAGAGAGAAAAGTTACTGTCAATTAATAGGAAGATATCAACAGACAGTCCAGATATTCAGAATATTTAATGTGATTCACTCTAATCTTTAAATTATATGATATACAATCAACCTGTTGAGTTCCATTTCTCTCATAGTTACCAGGTACTTGCTGTGTGACTACCCTAAGCCGAGCACTTTTGCAAGCATTGTCCACAGCATGCTAAGAATCCTCCTCTACTTATTCTACTCTTAATAGCCCTATATTTGTCCATTATAACATAATGTGCTGCATAACAAACCACAAAACTCAGTGGCTCACAAAAATAAACAATTATTTCTTGCTTACATGTTTTCAGAGTGGCTAGTGGTTGGCCCATGTGAGCTGGGCTCAGCCGGTCCATCCTCCTTGGACCCACAGACTCCCTGAGGCATGTTCTTCTCATGGTGATGACTGCAACACAAGAGGGCAAGACATCCTACACAAGCACATTTCAATACTTTGCTCACATCATCTCTGCTAAAATTCCATTATCCAAAGCAAGGAACACAACTGATCCAAATAAGCACATGCCTCCATATATCCAGATCTAAAAATGGAGGGTTCGCCTCAAGCTCCTTATTTATCTCTGCAAGATATTCTGGGGCTGTCAGCTAGCGACATGAGCTGGAATTCTCTTCCTGAAACTACTGTCTTCCTGGATGGGCTCTCCACATCTTCCACCGTGAAGTAGAAACAATTCTTGTGTGTGTAAGTAGACCAATTCAAGTGGACTATTTTGTTTTGCCTCTGAAAGAGGCTGAAAGCTTCCCCCAAGGTAGAATCCCAAGGGAACAATTACAAACATCTGGCCAAGAGAAGGAATACAGACCACTTATTTTTCTGCTTTAGGAGAAGTCAATTAGAGTTTCCATTTCCTCAGTTAAATGTCACCTTTTTACAACATCCTGGAGGGACAGTTGGCAGCCCTGTCATTAGGGGGGGAAAATTCTTTCAGGGAAAGGCTCATTGTCTGAAAAGATACAGAAGGGTCCAGAGATGAGAGAACGCTCTCAGGCTGTCTGAGTTTCCCAGAGCTCTCGGTTTCTATTTTGAGCTGAACATTTGGCTTCCCTGGTATCCTCGAGTGAGCTTTTTCAGCTCAGCCTCCCTGCATCGCTTTTCTACCATTTGCAAAAAAAGGATAATAAGACTTGCTGCTGGGTAATGCATATAAAATGCTCTAAGGAGCTCGGAGGAAAGGTAGGCTTCTCAAGGGGAAAGCTGTCAGCATGTTTTATCCTGATCTCCAGATAGTTTCAGTGTCTGGTACCGCTCATTAGAGCATCTGGTCCTTTCTCAGAGAAGTTAGACGAAAGCCAGAATAAATGGAGCAGAGAGGATCCCTTCTCCTGCCTCTGCTGCAAAGGAGATATGTCAAGTTGAGTGATGAACAATTACTCTTCTTTACTTGCTAACACTTTGTACCATATTTTCAAATTAAGGAGCACATTGTTGGTGCACCCAAAAGGTTAAACACTCCCACTTCTTTGCTGTAGTCACTAATTGGTGCTTTATCACAATTTCTGTGGAGGGAACATCTTGTCTGCAGAATCCTTCCTCCACAGAGCTGGATGAGATTTTGAGAGCATCTCAAGCTTCTAAAGTTAGATCATAAATCACCTTTTTGCTTGTAAGGAGGTATTGCACCTAAAAAGACCCTGTCTGTTATTAATAATTGTCTGCAACTTATTTTGAACTGCATCAGAAAATAAGATGGATTGATGCATTTTTTAAATTTCTTTTTAAAAATTATTTGGAAAATCTTTCCCTTTTCAATTATAATGGGACTTATTTTCTCTTTCTCTCGGTATTTTACTTATCTATAGAACAAGAACTTCTGCCCTTTTCAAAATATTGGGAGGCAAGGAGGTGGGCATGTGGAATTTTCATAATGCTGCCAGTGGGAGTGCCACACAGTTCCACTTTGGAAAACAGTTTTTAGTGTCTAAAATTTCTAAGCATCTTTTATGAATATATCTGTGTAAGTGCTCCTCTGGGTTCTAAAGGATAGTTCTAGGAATATGCCTACAGAAATACCTGCATATTTTCACAAAAGACACATAGCAGAATGTTTTAATCAGTCAAATCTAGAAATTAGACCCGGTTTCTAGATGTATTCACAGAGCACTCCACTCTACTGTTGATGCAGTTTACCCATCAACAGTAGAATGGCAATTGTATTCACAGAGTGAAATACTATACAGGAACGAGAATTAACAGTTCACATCTACACACAACATGGGTGAACCTCACCATCATCATTTTGAGCAAAAGAAGTCAGACACAAAAAGAACCCATACAGCTTGTAGGGGCTGGTAATGCCCCGTTGTTGACCCGGGTTCTGGTTGCACAAGTGTCCTCCATTTGTGAAAATGTGCTGAGTTGTCTGCTCTTGTTGAGCGCTCTCCTCTGTGTACATCTTTTGCTTCAACAAGAAGTTAACATAATATGCCTATGGAAAAATTGCCCCAAAAGCCAAAATAGAAAGTATTTGGGAAAAACTTCCATCTAATTTTTCATCCTTTCACTCCTCACTCCTCCCCTGGAAAGGGCAGGGCTGTAGCTGACTGGTGATGAGGTGGGAGAAGGAGCCATACTCACACACAGCCTAGTGGCCCCTTTTCTCCCTGTTCCTGAGCCCTTCCCTGATCCCTCTGTCTTGACTGCCATAATCTGGAAGGTGAGAAGCAACAGCTTTCCTTTTGTCTGGCCAGGCCAGTGGACCTGCTCTGGAGACCCAGGCTCTTCTCCCAAGGAGCACCCCAAGTCTGTCCTTATGGGAAGAAGCAGGAGCCCCGTCTGGCTGTACCCCAAGCTGCATTCTCTGGACCAATGCTGTCAGCAATAGAGGTATGATTTTGATGTTAAACTCCCATCACTTGTATCTATTTCTCAACTGATTCTAAAGATGGAAGGCAAAGAAGTACAATTAATTGTCACCCCTTAAACCTCAAAAACTTCTTGTTTAGCAGTTAAGGAATGCAGGCAAGAGTAAATGTATTGCTTTTATTTTATGGAACATTAAGACCAAAGGTTGTGAGCTCCTACAGCTGGGGATTTAGGGGATGATGACTGCCTCCTTGGAACAAGACCAACTGAATAAATAGAAAAGCAAAATTAATTAATCTCCTTTCTATAATATTTGCCTGTACTAACTAATGAAGCTGTTTTTATTTATCTATTTTAATTTGTATTTGTATAAATTTATGGGATACAAGTGTAATTTTGTTACATGCATGGACTGCATGGTGGTGAAGTCAGGGTTGTCAGTGTACCCATCACTTAAGTATCATACGTTGTACCCACCAAGTAATCTCTAATGTTATGGGTGCCCCCTTAGATGGGGATTTAGAGTGATTTGATGTAATGTCAGAGGTTATCTCTGTGCTGAATTAGACATCACAGTCACCAATTGCTATCGAAGGGGAAAATAGAGCAAATCCTTCTATGAAGAAATAAAATCCAGCTCTTCTCCCTCTCTTCAATTTGGGCCTAGACATGTGACTTGCATTTTTTTTTCATGTAGCAAACAAGTCAAATAGCAGCTTGAAAAATGCTTTCTACTTGGACATACCCTTTTGCTATAGGGAACCCTTCCACCGTCATGTGAAGAAGCCTGGTCTAGCCTGCTGGAGGATGAGAGATCACATGGAGTGAGGCCACAACCATTCCAGCCAAAGCCCCAGTAATAGAATTAAGATCATCCAAGACCATGGCATCCCACCTGAGAAGTTCAGATGAGGAGGGCCACTTGAACAGCCCACAGAATCTTAAAAAGTAAAAAAATGAGTGTTACCACTACACATCTATTAGAATGGCAGAAATCTAAGACACTGACAACAACAAATGCTGGTGAGGATGTGGAGCAACAGGAACTCTCACTTACTGAAGATGGAAATGCAAAATAGTGCAGCTACTTTGGAAAACAGTTTGGCTGTTTCTTACAACACTAAATATACTATTATTATAAGATCTAGAAATTTTTCTCCTTAGCACTTACCCAAAAGAGTTGAAAACTTATGTACACACAAAAACCTGCACGTGGATATTTATAGCAGCTTTTGATATGGTTTAGTTCTGTGTCCCCACAGAAATCTCATCTTGTAGCTCCCATAATTCCCACATGTTGTGGGAGGGACCTGGTGGGAGACGATTGAATCATGGGGGTGGGTCTTTCCCATGCTGTTCTTGTGATAGTGAGTGGGTCTCACGAGATCTGATGGTTTTAAAGGACAGGAATTTCTCTGCACAAGCTCTTTTATTTTGCCTGCTGCCACCCACATAAGATGTGACTTGCTCCTCCTTGCCTTCTACCATGATTGTGAGGCCTCGCCAACCATGTGGAACTGTAAATCCAATTAAATCTCTTTATTTTGTAAATTGCCCAGTCTTGGATATGTCTTTATCAGCAGCATAAATATGGACTAACACAGTAAATTGGTACCAGTAGAGTGGGGTGTTGCTGAAAATATCCTCAAAAATGTGGAAGTAACTTTGGAACTGGGTAACAGGCAGAGGTTGGAACAGTTTGGAGGGCTCAGAAGAAGACAGGAAAATGTGGGAAAGTTTGGAACTTCCTAGAGACCTGTTGAATGGCTTTGCCCAAACTGCTGATAGTGATATGAACAATAAGGACCAGGCTGAGGTGGTCCCAGATGGAGATGAGAAACTTCTTGGGAACTGGAGTAAAGGTGATTCTTGTTATGTTTTAGAAAAAGAGACTGGCAGCATTTTGCCCCTGCCCTAGAGATTTGTGGAACTTTGAACTTGAGAGAGATGATTTAGGGTATCTGGCGGAGGAAATTTCTAAGCAGCAAAGCATTCACGAGGTGACTTGTGTGCTGTTAAAGGCACTCAGTTTCAAAAGAGAAACAGCATAAAAGTTTGAGAAATTTACAGTCTGGCAATGCAATAGAAAATAAAATCCCATTTTCTACGGAAAAATTCAAGCCAGCTCCAGAAATTTGCCTAATAAACGAGGAGCCAAATGTTAATCCCCAAGACAATGGGGAAAATGTCTCCAGGGCATGTCAGAGGTCTTCACAGCAGCTTCTTCCAGCAAAGGCCCAGAGGCCTAGGAGGAAAAAAATGGTTTCCTGGGCCAGGCCCAGGGTTCCCATTCTGTGTGCAGCCTAAGGACTTGGTGCCCTGCCTCTCAGCTGCTCCAGCCATGGCTTCAGAGGGTGCAAGCCCCAAGCCTTGGCAGCTTCCACATGGTGTTGAACCTGTGAGTGTAGAGAAGTCAAGAATTGAGGTTTGGGAACCTCCACCTAGGTTTCAGAAGATGTATGGAAATGCCTGGATGTCCAGTCAGGAGTCTGCTACAGGGTGGGGCACCCATGGAAAACCTCTGCTAGGGCAGTGCGGAAGGGAAATGTAGGGTGGCGGCTCCCACACAGAGTCTCCACTGGGGAACTGCCTAGTGGAACTGTGAGAAGAGGGCCACCGTCCTCCAGATTCCGGAATGGTACATCCACCAACAGCTTGCACCATGCACCTGGAAAAGATGCAGACACTCAGCACCAGCCCATAAAAGCAACCAGAAGGGAGGCTGTACCCTGCAAAGCCACAGGGGCAAAGCTACCCAAAACCGTGGAAATTCACCTCTTACCTCAGCATGACCTGGATGTGAGACATGGAGTCAAAGGAGATCATTTTGGAACTTTAAGATTTGACTGCCCTGTTGGATTTTGGACTTGCATGGGGCCTGTAGCCCCTTTGTTTTGGCCAATTTCTCCCATTTGGAATGGCTGTATTTACCTAATGCCTGTACCCCCATTGTATCTAGGAAGTAACTAACTTGGTTTTGATTTTACGGGTTCATAGGCAGAAGGGACTTGCCTTGTCTCAGGTGAGACGTTGAACTGTGGACTTTTGAGTTAATGATGAAATGAGTTGAGACTTTGGGGGACTGTTGGGAAGGCATGATTGGTTTTGAAATGTGAAGATATGAGATTTGGGAGGGGTCGGGGTAGAATGATATGGTTTGACTCTGTTTCCCCACCCAAATCTCATCTTGTTCACATGTGGGAGGTACCCAGTAGGAGATTATTGAGTCATGGGGATGGGTCTTTCCCATGCTGTTCTCGTGATAGTGAATGAGTCTCATGAGATCTGATGGTTTTAAAAACGGGAGTTTCTCTGCATAAACTCTTTTATTTTGCCTGCCACCATTCATGTAACATGTGACTTGCTCCTCCTGCCTTCCACCATGATTGTGAGGCCTCTCCAGCCATGTGGAACTGTAAGTCCGGTTAAACCTCTTTCTTTTGTGAATTGCCCAGTCTTGGGTATGTCTTTCTTTATCAGCAACATGAAAATGGACTAATACAGCTTTATTCATTATTGCCAAACCTGGAAGCCACCAAGATGTCCTTCAGTAGGTGGATAAGTCATGGTACATTCAGATAATGGAATATTCAATGCTTAAAAAAAATGAGCTGTCAAGCTATGGAAGAACCTTAACTGCATATTACTAAGTGAAAGAAACCAGTCTGAAAAGGCTACATACTGTAGGATTCCAAATATATGATATTCTGTAAGAGACAAAATTGGGGGACAAGTAAAATCATCAGTGGCTATCAGGGGTTAGAAAGAGGGAAGGATGAATAGGCAGAGCAGAGGAATTTTAGGGCAGTGAACCAATCTACATGATACTATAATGGTGAATACAAGTCATTGTACATTTGCCCCAACCACATAGAATATAGGACATCAAGAGTGAGCCCTATGGTAAACTGTAGATTTTGGTTGATCTTGGTGTATCAACGTAGGTTTATCAATCGTAACAAATGTATGACTTTGGTGTTGGATGTTAGTCAGGGAGGCTGCATATGTGTTGGGGTAGAGGATGTGTAAGAACTCTTTTTACTTTCTGCACTATTTTTCCATGAACTTAAAACTTCTCTAAAAAATAAAGTCTATTTTTAAAAATGTATGTCATTCTAAGCTACTAACTTTTGGAGTGGCTCATTACATAGCAGAAGCTAACTGATACACTGGGTCAAACTTTGGGTGGGGAGGAGAATCAAAGGGAAATTGAGTCTCTGTCACTTCAGAATTCAGATACACAAATGAGAAAACATGCAATAAAATGACCATGACGGAATTAAGGAATAAGTTATATCCACACCTATAGTTTGGCTTATTAGTTAAAAACAGACAACAAGCCGAGTCTAATATTTTACAAGGACACACTTCACCAGCCCCATTGCATGTTGTTTTAATTCCTTCCTGATTGTTAGGGAAAGGAATTACTTCCACTGAGGCTTGGCAACAAATTTCATATTTCTAGAAGCTTCAAAAATGGATTACAATAGAGTGAATGCAATTCCTAGGTTTACTTTTAAAGAGGCAGAGGGGATGAGATGTTTCAGCCTGAGTAGCTCAGCAGGTACTTGTCCTGCTCCCACCACCTGATCAGTACAGTCCCATGCCATCTGCACCAAAGAGGGGAGAAAAGGTAATAGTGAAAGGGTGGATTTTCCAGAATCATTTATTTGGTTCTTTGGAATGAGTGAGCTCACCACCGCTCTACTGCCTCCCCTCCACCCACCTTGCTCTCTGTCTTCTTCTCACACACCAGTGAGCACAAATTGGGCCCAGTATCTTATTAAAAGACCCTGACACTGATAACAAGGATTTCTCTGGATGTCAGGGATCATGTGCTGAGATAATTGCCGTGGAAAGTAAGACAAGAAAAATTTCCTGTAGATGAAAAACTGAAGTTGGGGATCCTGAGATCAGATCCAGCCCCAGCAAGTTGGGTCCTGATGGGCATGCAGGCCAAAACTCCTTATCTAACTCTGCAGCAGACTCTGGGAGTCAGAGATGAGGGGGCACAGAGCACATTTTATCAGCACAATGTCCTGAATTGTTAAGAATTCCATCAAGGCCATTAATTAGCTACTAACCATATGCCTCTTGTCTTTGAATGTGCTTCCTAATCCAACATGAAAATGACAACTAAATTCCAGACTGATCCTGAAGCTGAACTGCTATACCTGATTCACTTTATTTGTAGTCTCCTTCCCATTCATAGGACAACCCAGGGAGATGAAGCGATTTACCCTGGACCAGTGGTGGGACAGCTCTGCCCACCATGCGCTCACACCCTGCAGAGAGGACAGGAACAATTGGAGAAGCTGTGTCTATACATTTTCAGACATTTCTCTGGTTTCAATGAAACAATATTTCAAGGGGTAGACTTCCCCAAATTCTCCACTTGTGACTATATGGGTCAACAAATGGGAGGCATTAGGCTGAAATTAAGTGTGCTTTTTTTATAGTAAAAATAGTGATAGAGGAATAGAAAGGTGTGTTACTATTTTGCCCCACACCCAAAGTCACACCATGATATTGAAACATTTTTTTAATTGCGTTGTTTCTCTTACCAACATCAATAACATGCTGACAAAGTACCTGCTGGCAAGAACACAAAGCAGCTTGAACTACAGTGCTGGTGGGAGTGCAAAATGGCTCAGGTCATTTTTCAGCACCTATATTAGAAGTCAGCACCTACATTAAGAAATTGGCTACAGCTCAGACACAGAAGTGTTTGTGCCAATTATCAGTGGGAATGGTGACAGAAGGCTGCACCCAGATGCTCACGTGCCTTGGCTCAAGGGATGAGTCACCTGTAAAGATCACCTGTAAAGATGGCCATGCCTGTGGAACCTTACTGCTGGAAGCTCTGGATTGCATTCTACCACCAACTTGTCCAACTAACAAGCCCTTGAGTCTGCCCCTCAGGGATGTTCACAGTATTGGTGGTATCGATACTGCCCCTGTGGGCCAAATGGAGACTGGTGCTCTCAAGCCTAGAATGGGTACCGCACCTTTGCTCAAGTCAACATCACAACTGAAGTCTGCTGAAATGCACCATTAAGCTTTGAGTGGAGCTCTTCCTGGGGACAACATGGGCTTCAATGTCAACAACATGTCTGTCAAAGATGCTTATTGTGGCAACCTGGTTGGTGACAGCGAAAATGACCCATCAATGGAAGCAGCTGGCTTCACCGCTCAGGTGATTACCCTGAACCGTCAAGGCCAAATCAATACTGGCTGTGCCTCCATGCTGGATTGTCACATGGCTCATATTGCTTGCAAGTTTGCTGAGCTGATGGAGAAGGTTGGTCACCATTCTGGTGGGAAGGTGGAAGATGAACCCAGATTCTTCAAATCGGGTGATGCTGCCTTTGTTGATATAGTTCTGTGTGTAGAAAGCTTCTCTGACCATCTTCTTCTGGGTCCCTTTGCTGTTGATAATGTGATACAGACAGTTGCTGTGGACGTCATTAAAGCAGTGGACAAGAAGCCTGCAGGAGCTGGCAAGGCCAACAAGTCTGCCCAGAAATCTCAGAAGGCCAAATGAATATTAGCCCTAATACATGCCACCCAAGTCTTAATCAGTGGTGGAAACAGTCTTAGAACTGTTTGTTTCAATTCGACATTTAAGTTAACAGTACAAGACTGGTGAACAATAAATGCATCATAAAACCTCCAG
Organism: Mandrillus leucophaeus; assembly: GCF_000951045.1. NCBI lineage: Eukaryota > Metazoa > Chordata > Mammalia > Primates > Cercopithecidae > Mandrillus > Mandrillus leucophaeus. The sequence goes on along the minus strand of NW_012102055.1, from coordinate 3,595,363 downwards.
AAGGAAAGGAGAATGTTTTGTGGACCATTTGTGTTTGTGTGTGTGACAGTTTTTTGAAGTTATCAGTTTTTAACATCAGTTCTTATTAATCAGAATCAATATGACCAAACGTCTGTCACAGGATTTTGAGACCCGTGAAAACAGTGTTGAATGAGGACAAAAAGGTCCAGGGTGACAAAATTAACCTAAAATTACATTTTGCATGTAGGAGGGAACAATGTTTTTTAATGGTTGTTTTCATTCATTGGGTAAAAGCAGAGGCATTGAGTTAGAGTTAAGTGATCACTCCTAAATCACTGTCAGACCCCAGAGAGCCAAGTGAGCTCCCCTAGGAACCAGTTGGACATCAGGGGACAGTGGGCATTGTTGCCTGCCTGGCACCTCCTCCACTTTTTGCCACAGTGTCTATCTTCTCCTTTGGGGTGCTCCCTTCTCGCCACCCCATGTGGTCCTATCAATCAAGTTTCTGCCCACTTACCCACCGAAGCCCTGGGAACATGTCCCAAGTCAGGCCAGTGCTCCCCAAGAAATCTGAATCTTGAGCCAAATGAACAACAACAACAACAACAAAGTCAGCAAAAATAAAATGGTTCCCATGGTAGTCCCCTCAAATGACTGTCCATCCATCCCTACTTCAGAGACTGCCCCCGACCCCTAGAGCTGCCCTGTTCCTGATGCTTTTGAGGTCTCATTGCAAGCTCCTCCACCAAGCCTGTGAGCTTTCTGACGCCCGTCTCATGGGTGGCCGTTCTGTTCAAGTTGGCTACAGTCTGTTTCTGTTGTTTGCCACCAAAGATCACTCGCTGGCATGCCAGTGCTGGAGTTGAGAGAGCCTTGCTTGTTTCCTATTGGGGCATGTTTTGGTTAATTCTTGCTCACCGGATCATGGGGTATGGTAGATCATTATCATAATGGCCCCTTACGAGTCCATGCCCATTTACGATGTGGCATTGCTCTCCCTGCCATCAAGACTTCACCCTTGGAGTTTATTTCTGTACCTTCCTGCATATGAGCTGGCTTTGTCTATTATTTTAACCAATAAAATATCGTGGAAGTGATGTGTGTGGTTTCATGAGTCTAGGCCTTAAGAGACCTTGTTGCAGCTTCCATCTTCAACTTCTTGGAACCCTGAGACCGCCATGCTGTGAGGAAGCCCATGCTGGCCTCCCGGACGATTAGAGGCCATTTAGAGAACTGAGGTGTCCTGCAAACAGCCAGATGTGTGAGTGAGGGCATCTTGGACTCTTCAGCCTAGCTTAATCATAAGATGATAACAGTCATGTGTGTGTACCCAGATGAGACCAGCAGAGAAACTACCAAGATTGCCAACCCACAGAAATGTGAGAAATAATTAATGGTTGTATTTTAAGCCACTAAATTAGCCAATCAATTGATGAGGAAAGAAATGGAGCACAGGACACAGCAGCTATGAAACACTGGTAGCAGTGGCAGCAGCGGCGGCAGCATCATGTGCAGGGCTGGGGTGTGTATATGCATTGTGCAGGGCAAACTGGAGTGGAAATGGAGTCCAGCTGCAAGAAACAGTCAATATGTTAATGGTGGAGGATGTCCAGGTTCTTGGCATCTTCAACAAAGAATTGGACACAACGCACAAACAAAGGAAGGAATGAATGGTTTTATTAAAAATGAAAATACACTCCACTGTGTGGGAACAGGCCTGAGCGCAGGGGCTCAAAGGCCCTGTTACAGAGCTTTTGTGAGTTTAAATACCCTCTACTTGGGGCACACCCTATGTAAATGAAGAAGATGAAGTAAAGTTACAAAGTCATATATGGCGTACGCCCTTTGGTTATTTCTGTGGTTTACAATAACTAACGTAACTATAATTGTGATTGGTAACATATACTTAGACATTAGAATTTTAGAAATCCTATAAAATTTCAGAATATATATTAGTATTATTCACAAAAATGTAACCCAAAGAAGATTGAGCATCATTTTGGCAGTCCCAGGTACCTAAACACGTCAAATAATCCTGTTTACCTCTCTTTTCTGGACATTCAGGGGCCTTCTGACGTATTTGAAAAGTCAGGTGACGGGGAAGACAATTTTGAAACTGAAGTTTGATTTTGAGAATTCCAGATGACCACAAGTTATTTTTTTTGCCAAAATCATGACTCAGAAATTTTAAAGAAGCAAAAACCTTATAACCCTTTTGAATTTAGTCAACATATTCTCACAGAGAACCTCTTCTGCAAATTTAATTTTCACTATTTTTCCACAACTTTTTTGAACCTTAAGCTTTATCTAACTTAAAACAATCCTTTAAGCCTCAGAAAAAATTTACATTCCCATGCCTTCATATAACCTTTTACTAACAAAAAAAAAAAAAAAAAAACACACACACACACACTTTACTGTTCTTACACACCTTAATGACAATAAATTACAGAACAGAACTTCCTAAAGTTGACAATCATGCAGTAGTTAAGTAAAAAGAGGTCCCTAATCTTAGGAAATACACATTAAGGTATTTAGAGGTGAGTAACCATTAGATATGTAAATTACTCTCAAGTATGAAGGTAATTTATCCTTGAATGGGTTCAGGAAAAAATGTATATATGCAAAGGGGGTGGAAAGAAATAACAAATGGAGGAAAATGTTAGCAACAGGTAAATCTGAATAAAGTACATGGGATATATTTTGTACTATTCTTGAAACTTCTGCAAGTTCGAAATTGTTTTCAAATGAAAAGCTTTAAAGTAAACTTTTAAGTCATTTATCATAGTAGTTTGTAATCCTACATTCGTAGATATCCAGAGATTTTTCTCCTTATTTTTAATCTTCTCCATATTGTTGACCCCAAAATGCCAAAATCCAGTCTGTTATTCTTGTTAATATAGACTGATTTTCAGAGTGGTGAGTTTGCTAAAATGGGCGATCATCACCCTGAGGAGAGAGGGGCATCTGAAGCAGCCTGTGTAAGGAAATTGACCCCACTCTAGGTGGAGCCAAATGGGTGCCGGAGTTGGGGGGATCATGATTATGCCCAGGATCGTCACTCTCCAATCAAAGCACAGCCACTGCTTGGCTCCCTCTGGGATCCACCTTTAGGCAGGGAGGGCTTCCTCTTTCCATGTCCTCATGCAGAAGCAGCCCTCTTCAGGAAGTAGTAGGAAATGTGGGGAGAACATTATTTGCCATGAGAACATTATTTGCCACGAGAACATTATTTGCCACGAGAACGTTATTTGGAAATGTGGAGAGAGAATTATTTGCCACGAGAACATTATTTGCCACGAGTTCTCCACGAGGCATTTCTGTTTCCTTGTTGAGCAGCAACACTTGCATCGATGTGTGCCAGAAAGAAAACCAAAAACTGAATAGAGTCGCGTAGCCAGGGAGTCCCAGCAGGCCCCTCTCATGCTCTCTCACTCCTGATCTGACCTCAGCCCATGGCTAGTGAAACCCATATCTGGAGTCAAGGGTTTGGGGAGAACACAGCCATAGCGAGCACAGTCGTCCACTTCCAGCCCCCTGCTTCCCTCCACTGTGACAGCGTCAGCGAAGCAGCTGGTATCTCACTGTTCCTGTTCACAGGAATTATTGTCTTGAAGCCTCACAGCAACCTAATGAGGGAGGCATGGCCGCCGTACAAATATGAGAGATGCAGAGGTCAAATGACTTGAAAGGGTCAGGCCTCTAGTAACTTGCACAGGATGGAAGCCAGACCTGGTTCTGGTCATGCTGAGCTCTGGGGCATAAAGTTTCCCACTTCATGCACCAAGCAACCCCCACTGACCATTTCCTTGAGTTCCACCCCATTTATTATACCACAGAGAAGGCAAAACCTATCCCTGTACTTGGCCCAGAAAAGGAAGACAAGACCCTTAGACCAAAGCCCATTTTCTCTGGAACACCACCAAAAATGGTGCAGGGCCTGGAGTGCTGGCATTGCCCTCAGATACTGCTCCAATGTAACTGAATAACCTGTTAACAGACAATAAGACTAAGATGAAAAAGGCTTGCAAGGTCTTGAATGGGGCATTACATCTGCGTACTAGCCCTTCCTTGAGATTCTCAGGATACTCTGCTTCTCCAGGTTTGTTCTCTAGGTACACCTTGATACAAGTGTCTGCTGTTGCCTGGACATCTCCTACATGTCCCAGACCACCAACCAAGCTTCCCTGGAAACTCTCCTCAGCTATCCCTTCTACCAAAAGCTTGGGAATTCTTGCTGGATCACCTCAGGAGACCTTGTTGCCACCTGAAGTACTCTCCACATTGTTGTGGCTGCATGTCTGTCTGTCCGTCCATCTTCTCGGCCGACTATAAATCCTTTGGTCAGGGCTCGGTGACATTTGTCCTTATGTGTCCAGAAACTAGCACAGTAACCAACATAGACTGTTGAATAAATGAATGAATGAACAAACAAATTAGTGAGCCCCAGGATTCTTAGTTTTGAGCCATGGCCCGGTCACTTTCTTTGATCTTGAGCAAGTCAGTTGCCTTCTAGGTGGCCTCGTCTGTGCAGTGGTGAAGAATCTTCTCTGGCACATATCTGTTCCAGAAAAAAAGTAACAACTGCTAGAGCATTTTCAAATGCAAGATACCATTGCCATGTGCATTATCCTTATGGTTTTAAGGAAGAAGGGCATGATCGAAGAGCTTTGTAAGGTGGAAGGCACAATGTAAAAGCTAGTACACCTGTGGTTCTCAGCCTCAGCTGCTCATCAGAGACATCTAAGAAATCTCACTGGTTTTGGGTGCAGCCTGGGCACCAGGATTTTCAAAACTTCCCCAGGTGACTGTAATATGCAGCTTAGACTGAGACCTCTGGTAGAGTCAGACATGTGATGCTTGCCACTCTCCTGTTCCGAATAGACTAAAGCAGTGGCTCTCAAAATTTAGGCACATTACTATTAGCTGGAGGCTTGTTAAAATCGAGATTTCTGGAAGGAGGGGGCAGACCAAGATGGCTAAATAGAAGTCTCCAGCGATCGTTCCCCCCGCCCCGCCGTTTGAAATGCTTGTTCCCCAGTGCCGTAACGAAATTGCACTGGAACATAAATTTAATTTACTCATCAAGGCCATTTTTACTTTCTGCAGAAAGGGTACACTCACCAGCAGTTTTGCCACAAGAGTACACCGGAAAAAGGAGACAGGGTTATTTATAACTTAAAGTGTCCACCCTACTTCCGTGTCTGGTTTCCATTGGCTGGAACGGGACCTCACATTCTGTATTTGTCCCAATTGGCTAGCAACTTAGAACTTTTTTAAAAAGGCAAAGCCAGAGGAGAATAAAGGAAGGAGGAAGTAATTTGTGGAATGCTGAGAAAGGTAAAAACACCTTCAGATAAGGAAGAGGAACAGACTATGACCTAATGTTTGCTTGGGCCAGTGTAAGCATGCCAGGGCAAATATTTAGGCTAAATTGTGGGAGCTAAAAACATAAAGTACATTGATTTCTTTATCACGGCTAGCAGATGTTTAAGAATGTTAGCACAGGTCTTTGAATGAATGTTGCTTCTGAGAGAAGTTACCATTTACTCCTAATGAAATGGGGAGGAAAGTCTTTGAAGAGGACCCTCTATTTTACTTTTTACAATTTCCCCCTCTTTTTATTTCATAATTCCTCTTCAAACTTGTTTAATACGTTTTGACTTAATTGCTGTGTTTGTCCTTCTAAGAGAAGTAATTTTTTGGCGAGCAGATATTTAAAAACGTTAGCACAGGTCTTTGAATAAATTTTGCTTCTAAGAGAAGTTACTATTTATTCCTAGTTAAATGGGGAGGAAAGTCTTTGAAGAGGAAGCTCTACTTTACTTTTTACACACACAACAGAGGAACACCAAATTGAACAACTATCAACACAAAAAGACACCTTCATAAAAAGCAAAAATCAGGTAAATGATCACAATACCTGGTTTAAACATCATATGAAGGAAAGAGGCACTGAAGAGGGTAGGAAAGACAGTCTTGAGTTGCTTTTATCAACCCTCCCCTATCTCCTGGGAATAGCCACATGGTGCGGAGAGAGTATCTGTGCACTAAGAGGAGGGACAGCGCAGTGATTATGGCACTTTGCATTGAAACTCAGTGGTGCCCTATCACAGTGCAAAGCAACACTGGGCAGAAATCAGCTAACATTTATGGAGAGAGCTTTTAGACCAGCCCTAGCCAGAGGAGAATCGCTCATCCCAGCGGTTGAAACCTGAGTTCCAGCAAGCCTCACTGCTGTGGGCTAAAGTGCTCTGGGTTCTAAATAAACTTGAAAGGCAGTCTAAGCCACAAGGACTGCAGTTCCTGGGCAAGTCTTGATGCTGTGCTGGGCTTGGAGTCAGTGGGCTTGGTGTGCACGTGACTTAGGGAGACAATAGTTAAGGGAGTATTTGCATGTCCTCCCTCAACCCCAGGCAGAGAAGCTGATAACTCCAAGAGAGATTCCTTCTCTCTGCTTAAGGAGAGGAGAGGGGAGCGTGAGGAGGACTTTGTCTTGCAACTTGGACACCAGCTCAGCCATGGTAGACAGGGCGATAGGCATTCTAGGCCCTAGCTCCCAGATGACGTTTCTAGACACAGCCCAGGCCTTAAAGGCCTTCAAGGGAAGGACCCAGTCCTGACAGGATTTATGACCTGCCTACTAAAGAGTCCTTGGACCCTGAATCATTGGCAGTGGTAGCCAGGCAGTACTCACCACAGGCCTTGGGTGAGACTCAGAGCCATACTGGCTTCGGGTGTAAATCAGCATACTGCTGACTGTGGTGGCTATGAGCAAAGTCTATTTCAGTTTAGAAAAGGAGGGAAGAGCAAAGGGGAGTTTGTGTTGCAGCTCCACCACAGTGGAGTAGAGAACCAAGCAGGCTCCTGGGGCTGCTGATTCCAGGCCTTTGCTCCTAGACAGAATTTCTGGACCTGCCCTGGGCCAGAGGGGAGCCCATTGCCCTGAAGGGAGAGTCTCAGGACTGGCAGCATTCACCACATGCTGACTGGAGAGCCCTTGGGCCTTGAGTGAACATCAGCAATAGCCAGGCACTATTTACTGTGGGCTTTGGTAGTGATGGCCATAAGAAGAGACTCCTCTGCTTGAGGAAAGAAAAGAGAAAGGTGGGAAGGACTTTGTCTTGGGGCTTTGGTGCCAGCTCAGCCACAGAAGAATAGAGCACCAGGTAGATTCCTAAGGTTCCCCACTCCAGGCCCCGGCTCCGAGACAGCATCTCTGGGCGGGTCCCAGGCTTGGGGAACTCATTGCTCTGAAGTAAGAGACACATGCCTGGCTGGATTTGCCACCTGCTGATTGTGCAGCCCTTGGGCCCTAAGTGAACGTCGGTAGTAACCAGGCAGTGGTTACTGCAGGCCTTGGCAAGACCCAGTGCTGTGCTGGCTTTGGCTGTGACTCTGTTGTGGTGGTCATGGCGGTCCTTGTGTCATCCCACTCCCAGCTCCAGGCAGCTCAGCACAGGGGGAGAGACTTCATTTGTTTAGGGGAAAGTAAAAGAAAAGAACAGAAGTCTCTGCCTGATAATCCAAAGAATTCTGGATCTTACCCAAGATGACCAAGGCAGTACCTCTATGAGTCTGCAAGAGCCACAGCATTACTGAGTTTAGGGTGCCCCTAAAGCAGATATGGTTGCAGTGACCAAAGACTTAAATCACAACACCTAAGCCCCTTTGAATACTTGGAAAGCCTTCTCAGGAAGAAAGAGTAAAAGCAAGCCCAGACCACAAAAACTGTCATCAATACCTAACTCTTTAATGCCTAGCCACCAACAAACATCCACAAGCATCAAGACCATCCAGGAAAACATGACCTCACCAAATGAAATAAATAAGACACCAACAATTAATCCTGGAGATACAGAGATATGTGACCTTTCAGAGAATTCAAACAGCTGTTCTGATGAAGCTCAGTGAAATCCAAGATAACACACAAGAGGAATTCAGAATCCCATCAGATAAATTGAACAAAGAAATTGAAATAATTAAAAGAATTAAGCAGAAATTCTGGAGCTGAAAAATGCAATTGACATACTGAAGAATGCATCAAAGCCACTTTCTCTTTCTGTCTCTCCCTCCCTCCCTCTCTCTCTCCCCTTCTCCCTGTCTCTTTCTCTCTCTTTTGAGACAGGGTCTTGCTCTGTCACCCAGGCTCTCTCTATCTCTCTTTTGAGACAGGGTCTCGCTCTGTCACCCATGATTGCAGTGGTGCAATCATGGCTTACTGCAGCCTTGACCTCCTGGGCTCAAGTGATCCTCCCCACTCAGCCTCCTGAGTAGCTGGGACTACAGGTGTGCACCACAGTGGGCTAAATTTTTTTGTCGTTGTTTGTTTGTTTTATAGAGGCAGAGTTTTCCTTTGTTGCCCAGGCTGGTCTCAAACTCCTGGCCTCAAGCAAACCACCTGCCCCAGCCTCCCAAAATGCTAGGATTACAGGCAGGAGCTGCCAGGCCCAGCCCAGAGTCTATAAACAGCAGAATTGATCAAGCAGAAGAAAGAATTAGTGAGCTTGAAGGCAGGCTATTTGAAAATACACAGAGAAGACAAGCAGAAAGAATTTTTTTTAAATGAAGCATGCCTACAAAATCTAGAAAATAGTCTCAAAAGGGCAAATCTAAGAGTTATTGATCTTAGAAAGGAAGTAGAGAGAGAGATTGGGGTAGAATGTTTATTCAAAGGGATAATAACAGAGAACTTCCCAAACCTAGAGAAAGATGCTAGTATTCAAGTACAAGAAGGTTATAGAACTCCAAGTCAGTTTAACCCAAGTAAGACTACCCCAAGACATTTAATAATCAGACTTCCAAAGGTTAAGGATAAAGGAAGAATCCTAAAAGCAGCAAGAGAAAAGAAACAAATAATATACAGAAAAGCTCCAATACATCTCGTAGCAGACTTCTCAGTGGAAACCTTACAGGCCAGGAGAGTGGCATGACATATTTAAAGGGCTGAAAAAAAAGCTTTCATTCTAGAATAGTATATCCAGTTAAGATATCTTTCAAACATAGAGAAAAAATAAAGACTTTCCCAGACCAAAAAAAAAAAAGAAAAGAAAAAGCTGAGGGATTTCATCAACACCAGACATGTCCTACAAAAAATGCTAAAGGGAGTTTTTCAATCTGAAAGAAAAAACATTAATGGCCAATAAGAACTCATCTAAAGGTAAAACAAAACAAAACAAACCAACAAAAAAACTCCCTGGTAATACTAAGTACACAAAAACACAGAATATTATAATATTGTAATTGTGGTATATAAACTACTTCCATATCTTGAATAGAAAGACTGAAAATGGTCCTATCAAAAATAATAACTTTTCAAGACATAAACAGTATAATAAGATATAAATAGAAACAACAAAAAGTTAAAAAGTGAGGGGACGAAGTTAAAGTGTAGAGATTTTATTAGTTTTCTCTTTGCTTGTTTGCTTTATGCAATCAGTGTTAAGTTGTCATCAGTCTAAAATAATGGGTTATAAGATATTATTTGTAAGACTCATGGTAACCTCAAATCAAAAAAGCATACAATAGATACACAAAAAAATAAAAATCAAGAAATCAAAACATCACCTGAGAAAATCACCTTCACTAAAAGGACGACTGGAAAGAAGGAAAGAAGAAAGAGAAGACCATAAAACAATCAGAAAAACAAATAGCAAAATGGAATAAGTAAGTCCTTACTTATCAATAATAACATTTAATGTAAATGAACTAAATTACCCAATAAAAAGACATAGAGTAGCTGAATGGATTAAAAAACAAGACCCAACAATCTGTTGCCTACAAGAAACACACTTCAGCTATAAAGACACACATAGACTAAAAATAAAGGGATGGAAAAATGTATTCCATGCCGATGAAAACTAAAAAAGAGCAGGAGTAGCTGTTCTCATGTGAGACAAAATAGATTTCAAGACTGAAACTATAAAAAAAGACAAAGAACATTATTATATATTTATAAAGAGGTCAATTCAGCAAAAGAACATAACAATTCTAAATATATATGCATCCAACACTGAAGCACCCAGATATATAAAGCAAATATTATTAGAGCTAAAGAGAGAGACAGATCCCAATGCATTAATAGCTGAAGACTTCAACACCCCACTCTCAGCATTGGACAGATCACTCACACAGAAAATCAGCAAAGATAAATTGAACTTAATCTGCAATACAGACCAAATGGACCTAATAGATATTTACAGAACATTTCATCCAATGGCTGCAGAATACACATTTTCTTCCTTAGCACATGGATCATTCTCAAGGATAAACCATATGTTAGACCACAAAACAAGTATTAAAACATTAAAAAACATTGAAATTATATCAAATATCTTCTCTGGCCACAATGTAATAAAACTAAAAATCAATAACAACAGTAATTTTGGAAATCATATAAACACATGGAAATTAAACAATGTGCTCCTCAGTGACCAGTGGGTCAACAAAGAAATTAAGCAGAAAATTTGGCCAGGCACAGTGGCTCACGCCTGTAATCCCAGCACTTTGGGAGGCTGAGGCAGGCAGATCACTAGGTCAGGAGATCGAGACCATCCTGGCTAACACAGTGAAACCTCGTCTCTACTAAAAATACAAAAAATTAGCTGAGTGTGGTGGTGGGCACCTGTAGTCCCAGCTACTCAGGAGGCTGAGGCAGGAGAATGGCATGAACCTGGGAGGCGGAGCTTGCAGTGAGCGGAGATAGCACCACTGCACTCCAGCCTGGGCAACAGAGCAAGACTCTGTCTAAAAAAAAAAAAAGAAAGAAAGAAAAAAGAAATTAAGCAGAAAATTTAAGAATTTCTTGAAACAAATGAGGATGGAAACACAACATGCCAAAAACTATGGGATACAGTGAAAGCAGTACTAACAGGAAAGTTTACAGCAATAAGCATCTACATCAAAAAAGTAGAAAAACTTCAAATAAACAACCTAATGATGAATCTTAGAGAAATAGAAAAGCAAGAGTAAGCAAAATCAAAAATTAGAAGAAAAGAAATCATAAAGATCAGAGCAGAAATAAATGAAATTTAAATTAAAAAAATACAAAAGATCAACAAAAGGAAAAGTTGATTTTTTTGAAAAGATAAACAAAATCAACAAACCCTTAACCCAACTAAGAAAAAAGAAGACTCAAATTAACAAAATCAGAGATGAAAAAGGAGACATTGCAACTGATACCACAGAAATTCAAAGGATTATTAGAGGCTACTATGAGCAACTATATATCAATAAACTGGAAAACCTGGAAGAAATGCATGAATTCCTAGACACATACAACCTACCAAGATTGAACCATAAAGAAATCCAAAACCTGGACAGATAAATAACAAGTAATGAAATAAAAGCCATAATAAAAAATATCCCAGCAAAGAAAGGCCTGGGACCCAATGACTTCACTACTGAATTTTACCAAACATTTAAAAAACTAATACCAATCCTACTCAAACTATTCCAAAAAATAGAGCAGGGAATACATTCAAAATTATTCTGTATTGCCCTGATACCAAAACCAGACAAAGACATATCAAAAAAATTAAACAACAGGCCAGTATTCATGATGAACACTAATGCAGAAAATCCTTAACCAAATACTAGCAAACCAAATTCAACAACACATTAAACAGATCATTCATCATGAGCAAGTGGGATTTAGACCAGGGATTCAAGGATGGTTCAATATACACAAATCAATCAATGTAATATATCAAAGAAATAGAATGAAGGACAAAAAATTCATATGATCATTTCAGCATCATTTCAATTGATGCTAAAAAAAAAAAAGCATTTGATAAAATTCAACATCCCTAAAAAAAACCTGGGTATAGAAGGAACATATCTCAGCATCATTGATCATTCAAGATATGCAAATCAAAGCTACAATGAAATATCATCTCACCTCAGTTAATATGGTTTTTTATCCAAACGAAAGGCAATAACAAATGCTGGCAAGGATGTGGAGAAGAGAGGACCTTCACACTCTGTTGATGGGAATGTAGACAGTATAATCGGTATAGAGAACAGTTTTGAGGTTCCTCAAAAAACTAAAAATAGAACTACCACATGACCTAGCAATCCCACTGCTGAGTACATACCCAAAAGGAAGGAAATTGGTATATCTAAGAGATATTAGCATTCCCATGTTTATTGAAGCACTATTCACAATACCCAAGATTTAGAAGCAACCTGTGTCTATCAACAGGTGAACGGACAAAGAATGTGTGGTACTTATACACAATGGAGTGCTGTTCAGCCATACAAAAGAATGAGATCTTGCCATTTGCAAAAACGTGGAAGGAGTTGGACATCATTATGTTAAGTGAAATAAGCCAGGCACAGGAAGACAAACATTGCATGTTCTCACTTATTTGCGGAAGCTAAAAAAATTAAAACAATTGAACTTATAGAGAGATAGAGAGTACAATGATGGTTACCAGAGGCTAGGAAAGGTAATGGTGGGGAGGGCAGTGGGGATGGCTAATGGGTAAAAAAGTTAGTTAGAGAGAATGAATAAGATTTAGTATTTGATAGCACATCAGCGTGACTACAGTCAATAATAATTTAGTATGCATTTAAAAATAACTAAAAGAGTATAATTGGATTGTTTGTAACACAAAGAAAGGATAAATGCTGGAGGTGGTGAATACTCCATTTTCCCCAATGTGGTTATTATGCATCGCATGCCTGTATCAAAATATCTCATGTACCCCATAAATAGATATACCTACTATGCACCCACAAAAAATAAAGATAAACGAGTAAATACCTAGATTTCTTGGCTGCACCCTCAGTTTCTGATTTGGCAGGCTGGAGTGGGGAGAAGGGGAGGGATTCGAATGAGAGCAATGTCCAGTGCACAATCACAAGTAAAATAACCATTGTGTGAAGGTGCTGGTGACCAGTTAGACATGGCGCCACTGCTCAGCACCTCCTTCCTGCACTGGGTTGTGCTGGGGGCAGCATGGTGGGAGCAGGGCTATAAGGACAGGCTCTGGGACACGGTGGCCTGGCTTTGAATCCTGACACCACCACCTCCTAATGGAATGATTTTGGTTAAGTTCCTTTTGGGAGACAATTCTCTGTGGGTCTCTGTTGCTTATTCATAGATTGCGAGCCGTGGTATTGGCCACCTCTGCTCTAGGACTCTATTTCCAAGGATGTTTCTATAGTCAGCAGCCTTGGAAGACAGAGAATGGCTCTCCCAGGGCAAAGACAGAAGATTTGGATTCTCTACACTTGGAATTCTTCTGTAGCACAACCCACTGTGTGTGAAGGTGTCACCTGTTGAAATTAAGGTTAGGGAGCTGGCATAAACGCTGACACTAGATCCTGCTGTTGCTGTAATAAAGCTCAGCCCTGACCCTGACCCAGCGTCTCCTGTCTCCTGCCAGCACCCAGGACACTGCAGCAGACTAACTGTCTACTGGTTAGTAGAGTAAGATTCCAGACCCTTCACAGTTCCTGACAGTCACTTCATTTCTCTATCTCAACTTACTCAACTGTAAAATGGGAATAATGAAAGAGGTGTGGGGATTACAAGAGCTGACACAGGAACAGGTCTTAGACTAGCTTCTGGCCATGGTTATGGGTTCAAATTCAGTTAGTTATTTTATCTACTCTTGTAAGCAAATGTTTCAAACTCAAAAGAGGCAAAACAAACATCATAATAGGGGACTCGAAGCCCAGTAGGTGAGGAGATAGCCTTATGAGGGACTCTGAATGAACTGAGGTTTCAAAAGCTCTGAGAGAACTTGAAGATGTGCACATGGGATAGTTACCACTGATAACTTCTAAAAATATTCTGAAGAGGCCGGGCGAGTGGCTTACACCTGTAGTCCCAGCACTTTGGAAGGCCAAGGCGGGTGGATCACCTGGGGTCGGAAGTTCGAGACCAGCCTGACCAACATGGAGAAATCCTGTCTCTACAAAAAATTAGCCAGGCATGGTGGCGCATGCCTGTAATTCCAGCTACTGGGGAGGCTGAGGTAGGAGAACTACTTGAAGTTGGGAGGCAGAGGTTGCAGTGAGCTGAAATCACACCACTGCACTCCAGCCTGGGCAACAAGATCAAAACTCCATCTAAGAAAATATAAATAAATAAATAAATAAAAATTCTGAAGAGAGGGGACAGAAAACTGAACATGTGAAAAAATCTCAGTTTCGACAAGATGGATCCCAGACACTGCAGACAGCCCAGTTAGATGTGAGCTCCTAAAATCATTCTAGAAGAGATGATTAAACAGATGGCTCATGAGCCTGTAGAAAAGAACACAGTGATCACTGGAAGCCAGAATGAATTCACAAATAACGCATTGTGCTGTACTAATAGTTTTTGACAGGATCATTGGATTAATCATCAAAATACTGTGAAAATAGCATGGCTTGATTTCAGCAAGAATGGGCAACATGGGAAGGAGGAATGCAGGTTGGATGGGAATTGAAGTAATGCACCTATTGATCTGAAAGAGGATTCCAAATGGAGTGCCAGCTCTGTCCTGTGAACTGTGTTTAGCCAAGACTTAGAGACAGAGAAAGCATGTCCAGGGATGACTTAAAGCTGAGAAGAATCACCAAAGTGACACTGGAAATATTTCAATAGACCAGACCACAGGCCCAGCCCAACAGGCATACGATCAGTTCTTCTTTTGGTTCTTCAGTGGTGGAGGACAGTGGTTACATGGAATAAACCTGGAGGTTCAGTGACCTGCACATGCAGGCTCAGTGGGAGCCAGAGATATGATGCAGCCACAGGAATGGGGACTGTTCACACTGTGCTGAATTTGAGCCTCCTCTTCCTTTAGCCCTTACGACCATGCTCCAAGTGGCAAGCCCTGCCTCCTTCTGACAGATGAGGGAACAGAAGCGTAGAAGGCTGAATAATTGAATAAACTGTCCTGAGGCCATGCAGCAGGTCAACAGCAAGGCCAGGATTAGACCCCAAGTCGTGCAACCCCATGGCCTGTCGAGACGACACCACCACTGCCCACATCACAGGCCTTCATCACACCACAGTGACAGAGCTGCATCCCGTTCTCCAGGGTCGCTCTCCACATCACATGAGAAACTGCTGAAGAACTAGAACAAATCAGCCTGGAGAAGACAAGAAGTGGGGCATGATAGAGTCTAAACGCATTATCATGACTTAAAAGACCTCTGCGCTCCAGGCCTTGCTCACCTATGAGGTCTTGTTTCTGTCCCTGTTCCTCTACGTGCTCCCTCTCTCCCCAAGTCCAGTCCTACTGACCTGCGAGCAGATGTCGGAACGCCCCTCCTCTCACACCTCTCACACCTCTCACACCTTGTGACCCTCCTCTCTGCCCTAGTGTCACCTGGCCAACTCTTCCTACCGAACTCTGCTCCCTTGGGAGGCCACCGTTTCAGACCAAGGCCTGGGTCCAAGACCGTCTCTCTGCTGCAGGGGACTGTCAGCTGTGGCGTCCTCCACAGACCACCCCTAATGTATTTCCTGCTCAGTGATGGAGCCTCTAACTCATCCACCCTCAGGGAACATTCAAAAACAAGTTATTTCTAAGGCCCCTACAAATATTAAGCAATTATCAAAACTAACAAAGTAATTGAGATTTAACAAACCTAAAATACCGTCATTGAAAGATACTTTCCTAATGGGAATTTAAGGTTTTGTTTCCTAGAACCTCTAAAATTTCAATATGTTGGTGTCTGTACCCTAGGAGAGAATGAAAACGTCATCTGCGGAAGACAGACTCCCCTCAAAACAGGGCTTTCCCTCTTCCTTTCTCAGGCAGCCAGTGGGGAGCTCTACTCTTGATTTATTCCATGTTTTCTGAGATGAGGTTCTTTCACTCTGTTTTTAAAGGACCCAAATCAACAATGAACAACAAATTAAGAATTCTTAAAGTGCCTGGCTGAAAAACGGCAGAAAATCTGACAAACCTGAGACAGAAAATACTGCCTCTCTGGCTTTAGAGTTACTCAAATGATATCATATCAAAGGAAACAGGGTGTTTGTGGAACTGTTTGTTCCTTATGATCAAATCAATGAAACGCCAAATTGTCCACATATATGTCAGCTGGTACCCATCTGAGCCAGGACACTGCTTGGTAGGGAAAATGTCCTCCCTGGGACCACTAACCATGAGGTGCTGCTATGGACGTCCAGCCCCCAAAGATGCCTTTATTTGGTCTGTTTTGTGTAGCCACAAGAGCTTGGTCTCCTATAAAGTAAACCACGAAAGGCAAGATTAAATGGGTCCTGCTATGCAGTGTTATCGGCAAGCACTCTGTTTAAAGTCCTGGGTCTGTGATCTGCCAAGGCTTCTCAGAAAAGCCATACATGGTATGATTCTCCGCTTCCATCCTCATTCAAATGATGTTTTAATGGTCAATAAACAGTATGCTTTATAAATAAGCAGAAAGCAGGAGGCAGAGATGTTGGGAGAGATGTAAAGACTGAGAGATTTATTCTCCGCAAGAACGCCACCCAAAATCTAATTTTAGTCATTGGTTCCAAAGGAACTAGGAAAGGACCTTCAGGAGAGTAGATGGGGGTGGAAATTAACCACCTTTTCAAGGCAGCTGCAGATATTATGGGGTTTCTTCTTGAGCTTTCATTTTTCTTTATAACCTGGCCCTGTGGTTAGATCTGACCCTCTTAGGCCAGACTTTGGTGTATTCTCTGCTATTTCTCTGATCCCAGGAGTTGAAAGTGATTTTCAGGATGATGGAAAAGCTCTCTTCAATCCAAAATGTTTACAAAAGTAGTAAACGTTTTCTTTTACCATGTTCCTGCGTACTGTGACGGCGATGTTTTAATTAATCAAAGATGCCCCCTCACACACATAGGCTCAGAATTTCTGCTTTTGAATTTCCACTTTTGAATCATGTTGTTAGAATGCCAGAATCTACGTTAATGCAACTTACACCCGTTGCTCCTATTTTTTTTCCTGACCCAGCTTCTCTTCCACATCTTTCAAACATTTAGAGTTCTCCTCCCAGATGAAACAGCCCCAGCTCCTTCAGCTCTTCCTTCCCAGATCCTTCAGCAACATGACCACATGGTGCTCACTCTCTGGTTTGTCTCTGTCCCTTTAGAATGGGAGCCAGGAACTGGGCTGGGACCAACAAAGGCCTTTAGCATTTTACCACCATCCAAATGTCATGATCTCTATGACAAAGGTCGTATCTCTATGCAATCTTCATTACCCCTTACTACAAGGACAGGCTGCAACTGTTCAATAAGCATTAATTGGTGGCAATAAAATGCTCTGGTGGGGAAACATGACAGCTATCCAGTAAGCCAAACCCTACAACTGAGTTTATCAACGTGTAGGTTCAAGTAGCTTTAAAGTGAATTTGAATTCACTCTGTAAAACCCTGCTTAGATAACTCAAACAGCAGAGCTTCTGGGACCTCACTGCCCATACAGTTTAGGGAGCTGGCCAGGGTCTGCATCTGAGATGTAATGACTTCAAATCTAGAGGTTTAAACCATTGTGAATTATACTGGACCATCTGAATTGGTTTAGAACAAAGCAATCTGGCAGACCCTTTTCCAACTCTATATTCCAAGAGATGTGTTTTGAGCTTTTTTGTTTTCTACATTTTCTGATATATTATCATTTGAAGTAGATGACTGGGTCAGACTAGATGGATTCAGAACTTATTATAAAGGTCATGGAAGACAGAGTTTCAGCATTATAAAACTCACAAATAAGGATATCTCTTCTATATACAAAAATATTTTCCAGAGAGGATATATGTGAGCATTATTAGATATATAAAGCTATTAAATCATATGTCAAAAAATGACTACTCTGAGTGTGCCACCAGTAGACTGAAATTTAACTGAGAAATTACTTTGGCAGAATGTGATTCTGTCTTCCCAGAGTGCTGGGTGTGGTGACTTGGATACATGGACAACCACGTAGCTACTGGATAAATGGTATCTGCACCACCCACCATGCCTTTCTCCACCTCCCAAAGGTGGATACACCAGGTGTGGCTCCACACTTGGTCTCAGAACACTGTGGCCATTCTGAAACTGGACTCGCTTCTGACCCACACTCCCTTTTCCTGACGTCTCATTTCCAAGTACAATGTCGTCAATTGTAAACTGGATGGACAGGCTCCCACCTGGCCTCAGGAGCCTGTGTGGGCCAGTCAGAGAAGGCCTCTTGCAAGAGGCTTATTTGAAAAGAAGTGTAGATATGCACAGAGAGAGGTCAGACACACTGCATTTCTATGGACATCATCGTTATGCAGAAACATAGCAGAATCTGTTTGATAATAAAGTGGTTTGTTGAGATTTAGGATTTTATTATTATTTATCTTTAGAAAAAAGAGAAAATTTACAAGATGCAAAGGTCTCACACAATACATTATCACTGATGATTGCTCTCTTGACACTTCAACAAGGGCTCTGGCTTATGAATCAGCAATAAAAAGAACATGGACAGTGTGAGTGTGTTGGAGAACCCCTGCCATGGACACGCAGAATACACCACAGTGGACTTGATGACAAATGACGCTAGGCCAGCCTGTTTCAAAAGCAAGCCAAGATGTGGCAGAAACCAACACAGCCTTTCTGTGGGGGCACAAGTGCATGCCTTCTACCACGTGCGCACCCACCCCCCGAGCCACCGGCAGTGCCCACTGCCTCATTCCACACAGCAACAACAGAAAATGACAAAACGGTCCTTTGGTGTTTTTTGCAGAGCCATTCAGGTTCCCAACTTCTTATTTCTGTCTTCCTCTTCATGTTTCAGTTCCAAATTCTTAAAGTAGTGTAGGTGCTTAGCATCTTGAATTTTTCAGGGTCCAGTTCTGCCCAATGATAACACACTAAAAAGACCAAAGAAGACATGTTATTAAGAAGGATCCCAATATTTGCCTTCAGATTCTATTAGCATAAGCATGTAAGAGTAACAAAGTAGCTGAAGATATGTTTTCAAGCTCATACAGCAACACCAGCATCAGTGTATCACTTCACTGTAAAACCTGCCGTGTTGCCATGTATAAACCCCGATATCTTCTCCTCAAAGAGTCTCCAGTTCATTACAGCTCCATTCTTAGAGCAAAAGACACCAAGCCAAGTATCTGAAAACACTTCTAAATGGCTTTTGCATCAAAGAGAAGTCACCAGGCAAATTAGAAAATATTTTGAAGTAAATGAAAACACAACATATCATAATTTGTGATATTCACCTAAGGCAGGGCTTAGAGGGAAATTCACAGCATTAAATACTTATATTAGAAAAGAAAAAGGTTATCAAATCAATAATCTGGGTTTCTACCTTAAGAAATTAAAGAATAAAATCAAAGTAAACCCAAAACAAGCAGAGAAGGAAGAGAATAATAACGAGCAGAAACTGATGAAATTTCAAACAGAAAAAAGCGAGACAGAGAAAATAAAAATAAAAATATCAATAAAATAGATAAGTCTCTGGCCAGACTTACCCAGAAAAGACAGAAGACACGAATTATCAATATCAGGAATCAAAGAGGCAACGTCAGTACAGACATTACAGACATTAAAAAGATAAAAGGAATATATCATGAGAAACTTTAGACTCACAAATTAGACAACATAGATTAAATGAACAAATTCCTAGAAAAGAGATATAAAAGCATCATTTCCAAATCCTTTTAACAATGAGGGAGGTAGAGGGATGGGGAGCTTAAGGAAGTACAGGGACAGGGAATAAACTAAATGCTTAGTCTTGTGATATTTTAAATACCACTCAAAGGATGCCTGACTCTTTGGTACAGAAGTCCACGTGTCTCAGGTTTCCTTTTGTAATTCTGAGGCTACAACAAAAACCAGCTAATATTGCCGAGATCTGTGATGCACGCACTTGTCATCCAAGAGTTAAACTAAATCTAAAGCCTAACAGAGGAGTTTTTATTCCCTCAGATCTAGATTCTAGTTGGATGGACTTCAGTAAAAGCAAAAGATTTCAATAACAGTCGGTATGCCATGGCAGTGCCATTTCCATGGATGTGCTTCCTGATACACTCAGCGCAGGCCAAATTCTTAAGAAAGGGTTGTATCACAAGCAGATGCTTCCATAGACTAACAGCCCTCATTCCCCTCCGCAGCTGGATAGCGAAGTCCCTGAGCATGACATGGAACCACAGCCAGCCCACGCTCTGCAGCTCTGTCTGCCACCATGTCCCCAAGGCCTACCCTTGTACCCCCAAACCCACCTGTAAGAGTCCTGCACACCTTCCTAAGAGCTTTCTAAAAGACAACCAGTGGGTGGAGAACAGACAGCATCATTCCTGGGGACCATATTACTTTCAGTTTTTAGTTATTAGAAACAACTCATTTGTTATTATATTATGTGGATGATGTTAACCCAAATTAAGGACCTGGGGACTATTCATACTTCTTTCCCTACCTTCAATACCAATAACTGAAATTATGGAATTGTTCCCCACATTGACCTTTGAGAAACTTCATCTTCTTGGCACAGATTAAAATCTTTGTTTTTGAACTTAAGATGAGCTCTGGGATCCTGGATGAATGTATTTTTCTTTTACATTTACTTTAATTAAATATTCTACAATATTCTACATTTTTAATGCATTGTGATAATAAATTTAGTCTTCAAATATTTGATGTGCAGATGGAAATTATAAAGCTCACAGTAAAAGAATGACCTAGAGAAATGTTCAAGATATTCTGTTAAATGATAAAAGCAATTGCAACTTTGTAAAGTTAGAGAAACAGATGTAGAATTATCTGTTTAGAAAAACTGTTCCAAAGCATTATGTTAATAATAATTATCATAGAATGATAAGGTGGCAGATGATTTTTATTTTCTTCTTCGGGTATTTTGGCATTTTTGATACTTTCTATGAGTGAGCGTTAACTTTGTAATAAAAAAATGGCTTTCAAAAGAAATTTTATATGATAAAGATGATTTAGAAATTTCTATTCCCTACTAGAGAAACACAGAACTGGAAGGGATCCTGAGTTTTGGCCAATGGATTCTCAAAGGTTTTAGGTAAACTTCCTAGGCATAAGAACTTTAGAAAGCATCTAACCTGAAGGACAAACCATTAGGTATACCTTTAGAATTAAGTGTGCTACTACCAGGAACACGAATGGGCTGGCCTAATCATAAGATCAGTGTTAGTACCATGAGTGATTTGTAAACTACATACAAGAGATTTTTGGCCAGCAGTGGACACTGTTCCAACCGAAAGCCACTGCCCACTACAATACATGGATTGGTCAATAGACACTGCTCTCTATTTCTAGTCTCACTTGCTAAAAATGTCTCTTCCTATTTTCTTGAACTATAGAATAACCCAGGAGCCAGGGTGCTGGCCACCAACCGGGAGTAGCTGGAGACCATGCAGCTCACACAGCTGTAAGCATGAATGAAGAAGGTGGGAGTGAGCTATGTGTGAGGTCCATCTGCCAAATTAGAAGTGCTGAGCACAAGTCCTGTTCAAGCTAAACACATGGTTCTCCAGATAAGGGTGGACCACTGAGGCTTGAAATTCAGAAACCCTGGATAAGGGGTAATGTGCCTCCCTCTAAGAGCTACTGAAGGGATGATGTCTATTTCCAAATGCATGTACGTCACATGAGCTACTGAGGACAGACATGACCCGGGGACACCTGACAGGCAGTAATAAGAGGTGCCTGATAACTGAGCACCACAATTTCATAGTCTTATGAAAGAAGCTAGGGGAACTACCAGTTTCCTCCACCTGCTGTAGTTCTCTTTTACTGTCGTCAACCACCAAGGACAGTGAGGAACATCTCCAGTGAGGACAGCCCAGGACCAGAAGAAAGGAATCCCTTCACAGCCCATGTAAACACTAAATCCCTCAAAGACTTCCAACTGACCCACTTCTGGCTTCAGACCATTTAAGCAACCACAGGATGCAAGTGCTAGACTTAGAACACACACATGCCATAGATCTGTTCTCCAAATCACTGTTAAAAGAATCAAGACTTTTTTTACCTATTTATTTCAGGTCTTAGCTGGTAATCGCGTCTGAATTCATTTACCTAGAAAAGTAAGGCTGTTCTATGCAAAAACATGAGAGTTGCTGGGAAGTTATCAATGCAGGCTTCACTTGACCTCCTAGCACTGTTAGATTCCAGCAAGCTCCCTCCACTGAACTGTCAAAGCAGAGAATCTCTTCCTTTGCTTGAGAGCTGATGGTCCTGACTACACAGATGAGAACATGAAAAGAATCGTTCCTAATTATGAACAGAAAGCTTAATGCAACGCGATAAAACAAGCATGGGGAAAAATTCATGTCACCTGAAAGTGGTAGGAACAAACTCTGATAGCAATTGGCTTTTATTTTTTGGCTCTAACTTATTCTCCCATCTATTATTTCCCATGTATATTGTATGTGTGTGTGTGTGTGTGTGTATATATATGTGTGTATATATATATCTATCTATCTATCTCAAAGTCTTCTTCTTTTTTTTTTTTTTTTTTTGAGCCAGAGTCTCTCTTCATTGCCCAGGCTGGAGTGCAGTGGCGCCATCTCAGTTCACTGCAACCTCTACCTCCTGGGTTTGAGCAATTCTCCTGTCTCAGCCTCCTGAGTAGCTAGGATTACAGGTGTGCACAACCACACCTGGTTAATTTTTGTATTTTTCATAGAGATGGGGTTTCACCATGTTGGGCAGGCTGATCTTCAACTCCTGACCTCAGGTGATCCACCCACCTTGGCCTCCCAAAGTGCTGGGATAACAGGCATGAGCCACCACACCTGGCCAATGTCAGTCTTATAGTACAGAAAGTGGTTCAGATGATAGCGGTTCAAAATCATAACTTGATCCCTATAGGTTGGTGCTGTTTAGTTGAATTTTCTGCAATGATAGAACAGCAGCCACTAGCTGTATATAGCTAGTGAGCACTTGAAATATGGCTACTGTGACTGAGAATGTGAATTTTAAATTTTATTTAATTTTAATTTACATCTAAATAGCCACATGCAGCCAGTAGCTACTGTATTAGGGCACACTCTAAATTATTTGTAAGCCTAGTTCTGCACCTTAGCAATAGACAGAATCACTAATCATGGCCAGCTTCTTGCCAACTTATTTTCTAATAAATAATGGAGGTGGAAGCCTGTGCATAGAGAAAATCCAGTCCCACTACTGGTAAAGTAACATAACATGCCTACTCTGCATCAGTGAGGAAGCAAGCCAACCTCATGGATAGCAAAAATCCAGAATGACACTTAAGGTTGGAACAGTAATCTCCAGGTAAGAAGAAAAAGAATGGGGCAGACAAAAATATTTGAAGAGATATTACTTAAAATTTCCCAAATGTATTGAAAGGCATAAAGTTACAGATTCAAAGTCAGTGGACCCAAAAAGATCCCCAGAATCAGACTGGGGCTATGACACAGATGTTGGAATTACAAGACAGGGAACTTTTTAAAACTATGATTAATATGTTAAGGGCTCTAATGGAAAAGTAAACAACATGCAAGAACAGATGGGTAATGTAAGCAGAGAGATGGAAACTCCAAGAAAGAAACAAAGGGAAATAATAGAAATCAGAAACACTAACAGAAATGAAGAATGACTTTGGTGGGCTCATGAATAAATTGGACACAGCCAAGGAAGAATCAGTGAGCTCGAAGACAGTCATTACAAACTTTCCCAACCAAAAATAAAGAGGAAAAGAATGGGAAAAAAAAAACCAGACTATCCAAGACTGTGGAGCAATTGCAAAAGATGTGCCATGTATGTAACTGCAATACCAAAATAAGAAGAGAGAACAAAGAGGAAATTGTGGAAGAAGCTAGGGGTATTGAAGTATTAATGGCCGAGAACTTTCCAAACTTAATGACAGACATTAAATCACAGATCCAAGAAGCTCAGAAAATATCAAGCAAGAACCACACCTAGGCATGTCATATCCAAACTACAGAAAACCAAAGACAAAATTTTGAAGAAGCTGGGGGCTGGGGGGTGGGGTGAGGAGAACTCACCTTACCTACAGAGCAGTAAGAATGAGAATTACAGGGGACTTCTCATAAGAAACTGCGAACAAGGAGAGAGAGGAATAAAAATTTAAATATTGAAAATGTTTAAATATTTCTTTCTCTCTCATGCCTTGGAAACTCAAAGCTGCTCCTCTAGGGCTGTGAGGCTCCTAGGGCTCTTTCTGTTTTTAAAGAAAGGCAAAAAAAAAGAAAAAAAAACCAGTCTAGAAGTCTATACCAGCAAAATTATCCTTCAAAAACAAAGGAAAGGTCGGCCATGGGGGCTCACTCCTGTAATCCCAGCACTTTGGGAGGCTGAGGTGGGTGGATCACTTGAGGCCAGCAGTTCGAAAGCAACCTGGCCAACATGGCAAAACCCCATCTCTACAAAAAATACAAAACATTAGCCAGGCGTGGTGGTGCATGCTTTTAATCTCAGCTACTCAGGAGACTGAGGCACAAAAATCGCTTGAACCTGGGAGGTGGAGGATGCAGTGAGCAGGGATTGCACCACTGCACTCCCGCCTGGATGACAGAGTGAATGAGACTCCATCTCAAAAAAAAAAAAACTATTTAAGGTAATGACAGTGACAATGTATTGAGTGAGTATCACATATGTTAAGTGAAATGAATGATAGCAATGTCACTGGGAATAAGTACACTGTTGTTATAAGGTGCCTGTTACAGGTGAAGTGGTAGAGTGTCATTCAAGGTGGACTTAGACTAGCTAAAAATGTATACTGTAAACTCCAGGGCAACCACTAAAAAAAAAAAAAAATTGGTTTAAGTTAAAAAAAGATAAAAACACTACCCAGAGACACAGCTAGTTTTATACCATGAAATACCAGCACACGGACGTGAGAATGTGGTATGAATGCGGATACAGGGAAGGAAAGTGAAGCTCGGAGAATGAAAGGAGTCCTACCTTATATGGCGAAAAGAACAGTGAAAAGGGATTGAATACCTTTCAACAGAAACACATACACACACACTCTCTCTCTCTCATACACACACACACACACACACTCAGCTGCTCTAGCTCATTAGGAAGAAGTGTGTTCAGCAAGGACGTATCTTACTATTCAGACAAAGGTCACACTGAAAAAGCAAACACATGGCAGCTTCCAAAACACTTTCTTGTGTGGTTTCAAGTGTGTTGCCATTTGAACACAGAAATGTGGGGTGCTGGTCAGGAGCATGCTCCTCTTGCACCCTAATTACAGCAGCTAAGTCAATACTCAAATGGGGCAATCCTTGACCCTGCAATCAAATCAGAAACCACATTCTTTTAGTGAGAGATGGCCCTAGCGCCTTTAGTGGTGGCCAGAAAGGAGAAATAATAGAGCTGCATCCTCATAGAAAACCTCGAATCCTCCCAGCAAGGTGAGAGAGCCTGAAGGATTGAGACAGAGGACAAAAACACAAGTTAATTTTAGCAGTTTCATGTCCATTTGGTAAAATAAGAAGCAACATTTGCAATGTGATAGAGAAATGTCAATGCCCTGGATATGTCAATATCCTCTGAACCATGAAGGGTTTTGAATCATTTTCAAAGAAAAATATGCCCAAGATCATGCAGTTTCTCATTCAATTTTCTTTTGCCTTTTCTTTCTCTCTCGTGCCTTGGAAACTCAAAGCCGCTCCCCTTAGGGCCTGCCAGATTCCCTAGAGATCTTTCTGTTTTTAAAGAAAAGCAAATGAAAAGTGCTGCTCCCTTCATAGTCAGGGGGTTGCTGTTGTTCTGGGGACCAAAACAAATGCCAGGGTCACCTTCTATCTGTCACTATTTAATCCAGCTCTCATAGATATCTGAATATTTGGTGGTGATTTTGTGGCCTACTGGGATGACAAATTTCATCAGAAGGGACAACAAAACCCATGGGCAACAAAAAACCCCAAATACATCATTGGAATACCAGTTGTCACTTGGTTCTGGTCCCATTTAGGGTCTTCAAATCCAGGAATATGGCTAAATTCTCGGAAGCAGGAGCACCCAGCCCCGCTCTGGTCCTCTGCTAGTTGTGGGCAGCTCTGAAAGACTCCTCCCTGCCTGGACATCTGTCCATGCCTGACACTGTCACTGCTGACTCTGATGTAAAGAAGTACAACTGGATGCCTATGGTAAACTGTCAATAAATGGTTTTCCTTGTGCATTTTGTCCAAAACACAGACAGTACCATATACATTGGTATAAACAAAACGTGGCCTCTGTCTTTTCATGGGCCGATCTAAACTTGTTCATGAGCCTCCATGCGCTGAGTAGCAATAGGGGGGTTCCTGAGCATACAGAGACTCCATCTCACCTTAATGTCAACAGTACTCTGGGTCCACAGTGTCCTCCATGGTAGGGTGGCTGGTGCGGCTCGGCACCTGGGCCCTGGCACTGCACCACCGAGGGACGGCGGGCTACTTGAAGTTTGGTGTCTCTTGCTCAGGGACCCAGGGCCCTCTCTGGCTGACTTGGCCTCGTCTCAGTTCTCACCAGCACGTTTCACTTAGTCTCAGGTCTCATTAATGACAGACCCCTGCAAGTCTCATCCAGGAGGCCAGTGGAGGTCACAGCTGAGACCTGGAGGGACTGTCAGGGCTATGAAAAGCTGAGACCATGACCCCCAACCTCCTGATGAAGCTGCCCCCTCATGGCCTCTGCAGCAGGCTCACCTCACCACTTCTATCCAGGACCCACAGTCAGCCACAGACCCAACAAAGCTTTCCTCCACACCCTCCACCAGGCAGAGGTGTGGAGCCTTCCCCACCCCACAGCGACGCTGGGCAGCACTCTCACAGGCCCCGAGGCCTGACGGTGTCTTGCCACCTCACTGAGTTGCAGCTGCCTCCTGGAGCCCTGGAGCCACCTGCACTGCTCTCCCTCCAGAATCCCCTTCACGGCTTCCAGGTTTCCTGCAACCCAACCCCCATTCCTCCACTCCAAGGATCCCAGCCTGGAGCACAGCCAGAACATGCCAGGGGCCTCCAGCTTCTCCTCCATCTGTCCCTCTGCTGCTTCTCACTGAGTCTCCTAACCTGAAGGCTGAGGCCAGCCAGGAACTTCCCTCCATCGCCCTCTTCCTCCCCTTTTGCCTGCCTCTTCCCAAGTTCATGGCATGGTTGCAGTGAATTTGACTTACAGGGAAGGAAGGGGAAGGAAAAACACAACTGCCTGCTCCTTTCCAAACACTGTCCGTGGGGTCTGCTCCCCCTGCTGCCTCCCCTCTATGGCTGGCCCTGTTTGGCTGATTCACAATAGCACCACTGACCCCAAGTTCTATCCTACCCAATCTGCACTACCCTGAGAAGGAAATAAGTTTTTAAAATGTCATTAATGTGAGAGAAGCAAGAAGTAGATACCTACGAGTCCATGAGAATTTCCCTCATAAACTTAGATGTTGGGGGAAAATGTGCAATGTTCACGCCCTTCTCCTGCCCTTCTTTTTATGTGCTCAGTTTTCCTTCTATGAGCATGTTCTCCTCTACGTTCTGTGACACACGCAGTCACTGTCCCCTCCTCTGCCCATGAGACCCTCGGGTGTTTTTCTTGCCCACAGAATTAGCAAAATTACTCCCAGGCTACCCAGGGTCCATAGAACACTAACATCCATGGTGTATTCCCTACAGGAATTACTCTGAGGCCAAATCTAATGCAAATAGAAGTCTTTAAGTTGTTATGTTTTACAAGAATTTTAAAAGTAACAAAACCCTATACCCCTTCAGAGATTAAACCAAAGATTTTCAAAGCGCTGATCAGATATAAAGCAAAAATCAAGACATTAAATTTATAAAATGTATTAAGTTAATAATACAACCCAGGAAGGAATCGGTTAGGTGGTATTCGAATTCTTTAAGCTGTTTTAAAAATACAAACCTCCAAGGCACCTGTGAATTTGCGCGCGTGTGTGTGTGTGTGTGTGTGTGTGAGCGCCAGTGTGTTTAGCTTGGTAATCTGGGTTTGGTTGCTGGGAGACAGCGGCTCGTATGTTTCTCCCTCTCCCATTCATTAAGCTCATGATGGGAGTCTAAACATTCTAGTTGTTTGTTTGTTTTGTTTTGTTTGTTTGTTTCTGAGACAGAGTCTTGCTCTGTCATCAGGCTGGAGTGCAGTGGCGCAATCTCGGCTCACTGAAACCTCCACCTCTCAGGTTCAAGCGATTCTCCTGCCTCAGCCTCCTGAGTAGCTGGGACTACAGGCGTGTGCCACCATGCCCAGCTAATTTGTGTGTGTGTGTGTATTTTTTGTAGAGACAGTGTTTCATCATATTAGCCGTCTCATCATATTAGCCAGATAGTCTCAATCTCCTGACCTCGTGATCCGCCCGCCTTGGCCTCCCAAAGTGCTGAGATTACAGGCGTGAGCCACCATGCTCAGCCCAAGTTGTTTTGAACCTGTTGTTAAGGTCCCAATTCACTGCATGAAAGGCACAGTCTTCAACAGAACTGGAAGGAGAGACATGGGCCATGCCTGAGCATTAAGGCTGAGAAGCTGCCCTGAGCCCCAGGAGTGGAAACTGGAGTGCCCAATCTGTTTTGCTTCTGGACCAAGTAACTACTAAAACTTGGCCTAACCAATGTCAATCCCTGCACCTTTCATTCAAGGGACAGGAGCAGTGCAGGGATGCTCCCTCCGTCACGCTCCGCTGTGAGCCAGGGAAGCCTGAGAAAACACAGAGACATGGCGCGGAGGGAACGCGCCTGCTCCCGCCCTGCCAGGGCTGCTGGGGCCAGTTCCAGGCACCATGACTTCCACCTGCCTGCCTTCCACAAAGCACTGCTGAGGGAGATGAGTTTTCCTCCAATGGGAGAAAAACCATAGAACTTATTCACTGTCACCCAAAAGTCAGCAGGATGGAGATAAGACCTCGATGAGTTTCTGAATTACTGCTCGACCCACTTAACTAGCACAACTGAAAAAGTATCTTAAAGGGCCACTCTGTGCTCTGTCTTCACTTAGCACATTTCACCTCTTTGGATTAAGGATTTCTGGACAGATTATAAATCAGAAGCACTAGCAATATTTGTGATGCCAAAACTGACCACTAACTTCAAGCAAATTATCATGAAGTTTTGGAGGGGCGGGAGTGGAAGTTTTATGTGACGTCTCTTCCCTCTGAAGCATGCTTCAGTATCCCATGCATACATACATGAGATACATAAGCCAAGGCTGGTCACCACAGTGCTGTTGTCTCCCTGCACAACACTGGCAGGAAAACACAGTGATGAGGGAACAGTCAAGAGGACAACAGGACTCGCTGGCCAGCCCCTCCCCTAAAACCATCTATGAACCAACAATCCACCCTTCCCAAGCTCTCCATTCTGTTCCTCTCGTCTGTGTATCTATTTGGGAGCCGGTGCCACTGTGCCCAACTATTACTAACGAATCTTTTTAAACATTTTTTTTAAGAGACAGGGTCTCACTCTGTCGCCCAGGCTGGAGTACAGTGCTTCAATCATGGCTCACTGCAGCCTCCAACTCCCGAACTCAAGCAATCCTCCCACCTCAGCTTCCTGATTAGCTAAGATAACAGGCAAGTGCCACCATGCTCAGCTAATTTTTTTTTTTTTTTTTTTGTAGAGATGGGGGTCTCACCATGTTGCCCAGGCTGGTCTCAAACTCTTGGGCTCAAGTGATCCTCTCGCTTCAGCCTCCCAAAGCGCTAGGATTACAGGCGTGAGCCACCACACCTGGCCTAATATATCTCACTTCCTGGTATTGTGGATCCTAAAAGCCGTTTCATAGGTACACTTCTGACTCTTGCTCTCTTTCAGAAGAGAAAGAGAAGGCTGAAGACTACCTTCTGGATGTTCTTCTCTCACAATTTGGTGTCTCCTGGGTGAATCCTGTCTCCTAACTTGGTTTTAACCACAGTCCGTGAGCTGAAGGCTCCAAATGTATGTCTGAGACCTGGCTCCCCAGCTCTAAAGCCATAGACTCGGCAGACCACTGGCATCACCAGTGGCTGCCAACAGGCACCTTAAACACAACACACCCAAAATAGGTGCCATCAGCAACCCCCGTCTTCCTCCCTCATCCTTCTGGATGTCTCCTCTTCCAATCTAATCAATCTCCAAGTTGAAATGATTCTATTTTGTTTACATCATTCAATCCCACTCTTTCCCCTCTGCTCCTAGTACAATTTCTTCCCTGGACTTGTGCAATCACTTCCTAATAGGCCTATCTGCTTCCAGCCTCACTCCCCAAAGCTGCTAGAGTGCTCTTTATAAACTCTGTGTTTGATGATGTCACTTGTATACTGAAAACCTTTCAGAGGTCCCTCCCACCCCAGGATAAAATCCAAATTCCTCAGGGTTGCATACCAGACCCTATCCAATCCAGACCCCCTATTTCTCTAACTTCAGATATACTCCCTGCCCTCCCACTCCACTTGGCACTGAACACTCCCACCATTCTGCAATTCCTCCATTCCCAAACTCTCCTATCCTTGCCCCCCAACCCCCAGACAGCATTTGCACTGCTCTTCTCTTGGCTCAGGCAGCCCTCCCCTGCCCTTGCCCCTCATCTCCCTCCCCACTGCCACTTGTCCTTCCAGGTCCTGTCCCAGGCCTCTGAGGGGCCTCCCCTGACCTCCCATCTCCACCCCACACCGGTTCACACTCCTGCCACATGCACCGTGCTGCAGTGTAACTGTTCCTATGCTTCTCCCAGAGCCTGTGACCTCCCTATGACAGGTCCTGGGTCCCTCAAATCTGTGCCCAGTATTTGGTCCAGTGCCTGGCAAAATAAACAGTTTCCCTGGGGGAAGAAACTAGGCACAGTGCCATCAGATGGCTGCATCACATTTTCAAGGCCTCTGATGTTCAGGCAGGGAGGTGGACTCTGTGCTACAGTGAGCCACAGTGATAAGAATAAAGTGCCATTTTCGGAAAAGTAAACCGGCAGTACCACACAGGCACTGTGA
Organism: Mandrillus leucophaeus; assembly: GCF_000951045.1. Lineage (NCBI taxonomy): Eukaryota > Metazoa > Chordata > Mammalia > Primates > Cercopithecidae > Mandrillus > Mandrillus leucophaeus. Next base: position 3,564,540 of record NW_012102055.1, on the reverse strand, counting down.
AGGATTTTGGAACACAGGGCAGGTGGTGATGAGAGGAGGCCACTGAGATGGCAGTGCCCTTTGCTGGGGCGGCTAAGAGCAGGAAGGCAGATGCGGGAGCACAGGTGGACTCTGTGCATCTGTGTCTGGATTCTGCATCCACAAGGGCTCTGCACAGGCAATCACAGCAGCAGCTGTGGACTGGCACAGGCATCCAGGGAAGGTGGCACAAACAGGTTCCACCCCCAGGTGGGCACCCCAGGCCTGTGAGTATGCCACCCTCCTGCATCTCAATGAATAAAATACAATCTTATTTGCTAACTGATATGGTTTGGCTGTCCCCACCCAAATCTCATCTGGAATTGTAGCTCCCATAATTCCCATGTGGAAACACACACGTGGAAATTATGGGAGCTACAATTCAAGATGAGGGACCTGGTGGGCGGTAACTGAATCATGGGGGCAGTTTCCCCCATACTATTCTCTTGGTAGTGAACGAGTCTCACAAGAGCTGATGGTTTTATAAGGGGAAACCCCTTTCACTTGATTCTTTTTTTTTTTTTTTTTTTTTGAGATGGAGTCTTGCTCTGTCACCATGTAAGAATTGCCTTTTGCCTTCAACCATGATTGTGAAGCCTCCTCAGCTACATGGAACTGTGAATTCATTAAATCTCTTTATCTTTATAAATTAGCCAGTCTCAGGTATGTCTTTATCAGCAGCGTGAAAATGGACTAACACACTAACTTTTGTCTCCATCCTAGAAGGCAGCGGATTTAAGGAAGCTATGGATGAACGCCTGTGAAATGAATGAATTCGACCTCAGCAGCTATTCCCTCTTATTCATTGCTGCTTCCCCAAAATGTGGGAAGACGAAGCCAAGCAGGGATGCTCCTACCTGAATTCTGCCTCCTGAGCTACGGCTCCCGTTCAGAGGACACGTCACCCTCCGCCCCGCTGCTGGCACTGCGGTCTTCTTTTCGGGGAGTGTTTCTTTCCTTGCTTGATTCAGAAGGTCCCTTAGCTCTGGTCTTTTCTTTTCTCTGCTGCTGTTTTTCAAGCTTTGACAGCTGATTAAATAAAAATAAAAAAGAATATTTTACAAACATAAACACATGCCTGTGAATCCCACACACCAGTGACTTCTCAGGTGGGAACCATTGAAAAGGGTTTTTCTGACAACCTGGCAGAACACACTGGTTCAGATATACCAAATTATACACGGAATGTTTCTCCAACAGGCACCCGAGTCACTGAAACAAATCATTAGTAATAGCAGTAATCACTCTCAGACTTTTCCCCGACCATAGTTCAACCTGGCACACAGTATAAGGGAGTGGCCGTGCCACAGCCTTCTTCAACAGCCTTAGAAGAGCTCCATACATGAAGGCTCTTCATCTCTTACTTTTGTCTTTGATAGTTTTCTTCTCATCAAGTTATCTTCTACTTGTTGTTTTCTTTTTTCTTTTCTTTTTTTTTTTTTTTTGTTAAAACAGGGTCTCACTCTGTTGCCCAGGCTGAAGTACAGTGGTGCAATCATGGTTCACTGCAGACTCAACCTCCTGGGTTCAAGTGATCCTCCCACCTCAACCTCCCAAGTATCTGGGACTACAGTGCATGCCAATTTTTCTGTAGAGATGGGGTTTCACCATGTTGCCCAGGCTGTTCTTGAACTCCTGGGCTCAAGCAATCCACCCATCTCGGCCTCCCAAAATGTTGTGATTACAGGTGTGAGCCACGACACCACACCACTTGTTTTCTAAAGAATGTTCAAAACACGTCAGTCTTTGCTGAAGATTACAGAGAAGGCTATGAAACAAAGTGCATTAAGCACACTGAATACCATCTCAGTTTTCAGTTGGTTTGAGACTGAAGCCACACTCGCCTGCAGCCGAGGCACTGAGTGCTCCCAGCAGGCTGTGTGGTGGCGACACTCAGGGACGCTGGCCACCGGAGCCTTCTCAGGCTCCCACCAGGCCAGCAGGGGACACGCCCCTGATGTCTCACTCAAATGGAACCTGGGCCCACTTCTTCCCTGAATAGTTCTTCAAAGAAAACATCAGCTGGATGGCTGAAAGAAGCTTCCATCATCTAACACTGAGCAGCAGCCTGGCCACTCCAGGAAAGCCTGCTGAGAAACCCAGCAGAGAAGACTGGCCAAGTTTTGAGCCACGGGATTTTCTTAGACCAAAAAACAAAGAGACAGCAATACCCAGTTTTATCTCCCTCCCAGACCAAGTCTGTGAACTTTTTCTAGTTTACATAAAAAGAAGGAAACTTATTGAAGGGCTGACTTCTCCCTGCTGGTCCCTGCCCCACATCCAAGACACAAAGACGAGTCACTTCCCCCAATCTGCCAGATCATTTCTTCCACTATGAACAGACTTTGAGTTAACCCTTTGAGACATGAACAACCAACCAGTAGCTCTCAATTGGGTCCAGGAAATCAAATTTATTAATAATTGACTTACAGTAGTGGTCCCCAACCTTTTTGGCACCAGGGACCGGTTTCATAGAACACAATTTTTCCATAAGATGGGGGGACAGAAGAGGAGATGGTTTCAGGATGAAACTGTTCCATCTCAGAGCATCAGGCATTAGTGAGATTCTCATAAAAAGCGTGCAACCTAGATCCCTCACATGCACAGTTCACAATGGGGTTCTCACTCCTTTGAGAATCCAATGCCACTGCTGATCTGACAGGAGGCGGAGCTCAGGCGGTAAGGCTCACTCAGAGGCTGCTCACCTCCTGCTGTGCAGACTGGTTCCTAACAGGCCATGGAAATTAGTACCGGTCCCTGGCCTGGGGGTTCGGGATCCCTGGCTTATTCTTTCCTACTCCCCATATACATGAAAAGCTGTAGAATACAGCTAAGTTTGGTTAATATGCTAATTAGATTTTGTGAATGAGGACATCACTTCACCTTTGACTCAGCAACTATCCTCCCAGAAAACTCCCCTGGATAAATTTCCACTTGTGTGCATAGTGGGGGCTTCTAACAACAAGCACTGTAGTGTCGTTTGTATTTGCAAAAACCTAGAAACAACCCAAATGTTCATCAACATTAGGAGGACAGATACATGTAATGTGGTCTGGCAATACTGTACAGCAGATCTACATATATCAAAATAGCCAAGTCTTGGCCAGGGGCGGTGGCTCATGCCTGTAATAGCAGCACTTTGGGAGGCCAAGGTGGGCGACTGCTTGAGCTCAGGAGTTTGAGACCAGCCTGGGCAACACAGAGAGACCCTGTCTCTACAAAAACAAAACAAACAAAAAAAAGAGTTAGCCAGGTGTGGTGGCATATGCCTGTAGTCCCAGCTACTGCGAGGCTGAGATGGGAGGACTGCTTGAGCCCAGGGGGTTGAGGCAGCAGTAAGCTGTGATCGCGCCACTGCACTCCAACCTGGGTGACAGAGGAAGACTGTCTCAAAAAAAAAATTTTTTTAATTAAAAAAAAAATAGGGAAATCTTGAAAATCATGTTATACAAAACAAATTTAGCTTCAGAAGGCTATATACAGTAGGATTCCACTGACACAAAATAATACTCTATATTGCTAGTGAGCTCATGCAAATACACTATGGCCTAGAAGAATACACGCCAACTTTAACACACTAGTAAACATGGAGGGGAAAGAGGAGAATGGGATCTTAGTGGAATGAATATATACAGGCTTCAACTGTAACTGTCAACTTTATAAGAACAAAACCAGATCTAGAGCAGAGTTACTAATTAGTGCAGTCCACAAAATGCATGTGACACCTGGACCAGCAACAGTAAGATGTTCGTGTCAGAATGTAAATCAACACACAGCTTCCTTCATCAGCAAAGTATTGTGAGAGATTTCTTCTCAACTATGAGCTCCGTGGTGTAGCTGACTTCATTCTGGCACAAAATGAAGGTTGCAGTGAGCCGAGATCACGCCACGGCACTCCAGCCTGGGTGACAGCGAGTGTGCATACACATGTACACATGTATATAATTATACTCAAGAACAGGTCCAAGTTAGATACTGAGAAAGTACAATTCTAGTTTTAAAAAGTAAGATGCCCTCTCAGTTTTGTTCTTTGTTTCACCATGGCCTGGTAACAAACAGTTCATGCAGCAGCACTTTAAGTAGGAATGAATGATCTGGAGAAAAGATGACAAAAAGCTAGCATTTTTAAAATCTGGGAAATGGCCACACAGAGCTGCTTATTATCTAGTTCTCTGTAGTATTATTTTTCCATGGACAAATATTTTTCTCTTTACTATTCTGCCACAGGTTAGGAGGAATTTCCTGCATCTAAAATAACAGACTTCTTTCCTTTTGTCTCTCTTCTGTTGTTAAAATGCTCTTTCTTTGATGAAATGATAAGGACAGTATGCAGGACTCCTTCTGTCTCATTCCCTTTCTTGCAAACTGATTTTGGATTTTGCAATGTGGATATATACCTATTACTACTAAGCTGTATACTTAAAATGGTTAAGATGGTAAGTTTTATGTGTATTTTACTATAATTTTAAAAATTAAGCAATTTTGGAAATCATGAAGTCAGCAATCCATGCTAGACTCCCCAATTTCTTTTTGTTTTCTATATTCCTGATTCATAAAATCCAAATATCTGGGAATCGGTGTTCTGCAGTAACTTGTGGTAAGCTGCCTTCTGCTGCCAGCAATTGACATTTTATATTCGCATCCATGTGTTCATACTTGCATGTCATACGTGTGTGTAGATGCATACACTGATACACACATATATAAATACTCACGAACAAGTCCAAGTTAGATGCTGAGAAAGCATAATTTTTAAAAAGCAAGATGCCCTCTCAGTTTTGTTTCTCATCTTCAGAGATAAAAAAGAAAAAAAAAAAAACGTAAAATGTGAATATCAACAGTCACAAAACTAAATAAACCTCCCTCCTGCTAAGATGTAATCTCGTGCAAGGGCCTTTTTGTGAGCCAGCCTGTTCTTCACTTTGTACTCTTTTATGTTATTGAGAACGAGATCCGGAGAGGATGATGGGGACTAACCCCAATTAGCACAGCCTTCTGGAGGTTTCTCAGCTCCTCGTGGTGTCATTCGATGCTGTGCTGAGGCAGAGGCACAGACACCACAGATGCAGAAACGTCCATCTGACCTTCCCCTCCAACCCCGCCCCCTCCCGCCGACTGCCAGCTTTTAAATCACATGTGATAACTATTTAAATGACAGGCACAGCCCACATTTCTGCCAGCGATGTAATGCTGACTCTCTTACAGTATTTATCTTAAAACAACCCAACCACATATGGCTCCATGCCACAAATTCAAGTTCTCTGTGAGAACATTGTGAACTAACCTAATAAATTTAAGCCTTTTCTGGAAAAACTTGGAATCCAATGCAGCCAAAATGTGGAATTTACATCTCAAGGCAAGAAAGCAGCTGGATTTTTTTTTTTTAAGGAAACAGATGAGAAAAAAGAAGAAGAAAAGAAACTGGTACTGCATATGGGTTTCAAGCAAAATGTCAACAGCTTTCAAATTAAGAGGAGATACATGTCAAGGAGAATATAAACCACTACAGGTCTGTGAACATACGATCTACAAACACTGAAATAGAGTACTTCTGGGTTTTTGTTTGTTTGCTTGTTTTCAATCAACTGGTAAGAAGGCCCACATTGTAAGGGACAGACTGTCCAAACCATGCTGGCTTTATCGCCTTAGAGAGAAACCCAGCCTTCTGAAAGCAGCCCTGGACACACACACACCACCGGGGGCCAGGTGATGGTCCTGTGGTCAGCCTGCACCTCTCACAGTGAAGCTTGGGAACACGGGTGCCAAAAGAGGGGGGATTGGAATATGCAGATCCAGACTCGCCCAACTCATGATTAAATCCACCGAAAACATCAGGGATTTTCCTTTTAATGAAGATGCCCAAGCTCTAATTGCACAATCTAAGAATGAACCAGCTGAACATTAATCTTATAATGCCCGATTTCAGGGCCTGCAAACTTAAATGCCTTGAGAGACCAGCCAGGAAGCAAAATGAGTTAAGTGGCCAAGAGTAAGACAACAGGGCAGAGTGGAGCCTGAGGCCACACTGCAGAGGACAAGCTCCACCTAAGGCCTAAGGCCACACTGCAGAGGACAAGCGCCACCTAAGGTAATTTGCACTTTCTTTTCAAACATGTATCTGGAACATAATGTTCATAGGGTGCATGTGTGTCACCTATTAGGGATTCCCACTTAGCATTTCCACCTATGTGACCTTGTTTGCTCTTAACAACCTGATAGCAGTTGAATGATCATCAATGTCCCACAGAGAAGCCACCACCAGTTGCCTACACTGCAGCTACTCATAACTCATACTCCCAGCCCCTTCCTCCCTCCCTGCTGGCAGGAGCCTCCTACTTCAGAGGTGGCAATGTCTGGTTCTCCTGTTACATGGCATGTGACACAAACCATAGCCAAGAGGACCTGAGGGGACTGCAGAGGGTCTTCAGAAAAAGGCTTCCCTCCCTAATAAACACAGGTGCGAGGAAACACTGCCTTCTTTCCAATCCTTGGCCACAGTCCGGGGAGGAAACGGAGCTTCGGAATGGTGCAGCTCTCAAAACGAGGAGGGGACATCCAGAGGTGCACAGAAGTCTCTGGAGAGCCCTGGCAGGGTTGAGCCTGCTGAACCAGCTTTCCCATTAGGGGAGGCAACCAGGTTCCTTACTGTTTAAGCCACCCTCATGTTATAAGCCACCCTCATGTAGGTTTGTGGCACTTGCAGTTGAAAGTAGAATCTTTCACCACATGCCCATGGACATAAACAAGACAGCGATGCCCAGCAAGGTCATGTGACTTAAGGTTTTGCAGCCTGCTAGTGGCTGAGGGGGACCACACCCAGGCCTCTAGATGCCAAACCCCGCATTCTTCCCAGGGAGCAACATGACCTCTCTTGCTTAATCTATTAACTTCACTTAGCAGGTAACTTTTGGGCACTGACTATATCTATTCTAGGTGCCAATGACACAACAGAAAACCAAGCAGAGCCCTCCCTTCCTGAGGCTGACTGTCCACTGGAAAAATAATTGGCAATCCCCACTCACATGAAGCCAGGCCTGCTCTAAGCACTTGATGTGGATTAGGGGTAAAGCAGAGGAACCTGGGGGTGCTTCAAGCCCCCACCATTCTGCCCGGAGCACACAACAAGGCAAGCTGTTGCCCTCTGCAGCTACATACTTGTCTTCATGGGTAGAAAGCACACAGGGACCTCAGGGCCATCTCCATTTGCCAAATTAAAGAGAAACTGGTCCTAACCTTGGTCCAGCTCCTCGGTGGTTTAGCAACAAGCTGCTGCTGGACTGTTTGTCCATCCTTTTCTGTCCTGATGGCTGAAGAAGTCAGAGGATCAAATACAATTACTGGCAACAGTTTAACTCAACCAGTAACAAGGCTGGCTAAGAGCAGAGTATGGAAGCCTCAGAAGTGACATGAGCCTAGTGTTGGCTCTCTGATGTCCCTGGCACTTGGCCTTAGGAAAGGGCCCTGTGTGCCTGCAGTGGCAGTGGGAGAAGCAGATCAGGGCAAGGGAGTGGAGTCTGACCGACCCGGGCCCACCTGCTGACCCAAGGCAGCCCAGGGCAGGGGAAGCCCTGGAAATGGGACATGGACTCTCAGGACCAAGCCCTCAGGTGATGGCCTAGGAATGCAGTCAGCATCCGTACATCCTAGAGGCGCTACTGGATGGCCAAAGTATGGGGGGAGGGGGTCTCCAGGGCAGGCAAGCCCCAACTTTGGGGAGGGCCAACAAAAGTCATGCTGGGAGTGGGAGTCCGGTCCTAGTTGGGGGTGAGAAGGCAGGGGCACTCCAGGGACTGGCATCACCCGGGTGTTTACTTCTCACTCCCAGGCATACTGTGGCAGATGGCACATGGCAGGGCAGTGTGTCTGAGCAGAAAACAACACACAGAGATGACTGAAGACAAAGATGTCAGGGCCACACAGGCAAAGGCAGAAGAACAGAGGCCCAGGTGAGAGTGGGGCAACAGGAGGGAAGGGCCGAGTGAAGGGCACCCTGGGCAGAACTGAAGCATTCTTGTCAGGAGTGGCAGGGGAGTCAAGGCAACACCGGTGAAAATCATCATCAAAGACTTGGGACAGGACAGGCACGGCAAGGCAGCAGGGCAGGCTGGAGCAGAGGCATGTGGCAGGAGCCCGAGCCCCCCATTAACTGAGATGGACACAGTGATGTGGCTCGTGTGCTGTGGCACATGCAGGCCACAGAAGAATGACTGAAGAAATGAATGGACAGGACAGGTTTTGTTTGCAAGATCAGGCCAGGCGATAGCCTCAGAGGGTACAGAGGCTCAAGCTTTTATGCCAGTTGAGTAGGAAAACTGAACAGCTCTTCACCAGCACTCAGCTGGCATGGGTGTTGGCAATGGCAGGTGAGGGGCCTGCCTTTGGGGTTGGGGTATCTGTCTCTTAAGCAGGCAGCAGGCCACTGGGAAGAGAAAAACAGAGGCTCTTGGGTGGCCAGTCAAGGTCTGTTTTTCTGTATATGATATGCCCAGGGCAAGGAGAGGGGGTGACTGTGAGGTGCACATGCCCTGAGAAGTGCAAAGCATCAGATCAACAGGGAATCGCGATCTGCCTCTGTTCCTTCACACACATAGCATCACTCCTGAAGCACCTTTAAAGACAGATCCCTTCACACTGTGGGATGATCCAGGGTGATGATGACACAGAACATGAAATGAATAAGGAAGGGCTCCCATGGACACTAATGAGCCAGAGGGCGCACCTTGGTGAATAAACTGGAGAGCTGAGCACTTTGTGTCCAGTTGAACTCTAGGCCGCCTGAAGATTCCACTCACTCCAGGGGAAAATCAGACACGGTGTGCTGCCTGCAACCAGCAGTACTCACTTAGGCTTGAAGGATTAAAACCCAGCCCACAGGAACATGGTGTCTGCTGTTGCCATCACCCCCATATTTCTCTCAGGAACACCCAAGTCTACCAGGCCATTAAGCACTAGATTAAGCTATGAAGGGGTTCTAGAAAACCAATTTATGGGCATGTCCTTTCAGAACACAGGTGCCCAGGAATCCCTGATAGGAAGGATTACTCTAGAGCATGGATGTCCAACCTTTTCGCTTCCCTGGGCCACATTGGAAGAAGAATTGTCTTGGGTCACACATAAAATACACTCACATTAATGATAGTTGATGAACTGCTAAAAAAAAAAAAAAAAAAAAAAAAAAAGAGTCTGTGCATAATTTTCATGATATCTGCCACCACAGAGAAGCAAAAATGTTCTTACATTCAAAGGGTTGGATACCGCTGCTCTAGAGTGAGATGGTGATGGTGTTCTAAACTTACTTTCAACATGACTTTGGGGAATGATGGTGAAAAATTACAGCTTCTCATAGACATCCTAGTTTATTTCTGTGGTAAGTCCCACAAAACCCAACTCAACTCAAGACTCATTCTTTGTCTCGAGTCTACAATTTACAAAAAGAGCACCTCCATCCTCAAAGGGCCCAAGTACACAACTTGGAATCTTAAGCTCTTTAAAAAGTCCATTTTCACACTCAGGAAATAAATGACCCCTTAGATCGTGACAATCAATGTGTCCCCTTTGGCATTCTGAGAAATCAAGAACAGATATTATAATTTGCAGATTACTTCTGAACACAATAGAGGTGAGGTCAGTTAAATGATAGCCCGCCTCATGCCACCCCCAGGCAGCTGTCAGGTTGGGAGGAACGCCAGGTCTCGGGACTCCTGGACAAGCCTTCAGTCGACCGGGTTCCTTGTAGCGCAAACACCTGCACACAGTCTTCTGGTAATTGCCACAGGTCCAGGACAGCACACCCTGTTTCCATTCTTGCTGGACAATGCCAGGTATGGCCCTATCTTTGAGTTACTTTAATGTTGGTTATTTCCTGCCAGACTACTCTGTCCTGCATGTGAGCAAAATCTAATTAGAGAGTGAAGCAAATAACAAAAGAAGAACTCAAACCTCATGAAGTCAGTTACTATGATTTTTACAGATCATAGTGTAGATGGAAAAGTTCTGTTCCAACCAAACTCTTACAAAGATTCCAAAAAAGTCTTATGGTACAAGTCATAAAGATCAAATATCTCCTCTGCAATTACTTTTTAAAATGCCACAAGGTACATTACTCAGCATGCTTGCCCACTCCTGTGGCCCGGCTGATGTCAGGAGGAACGGCTGGAACCAGAGGATGCTGTGCAGAGAGGATGTACCCAGCCAGACTCCACAGAAGTCAAGACATGAATTAAAGGCAAAAGGTAAATGCCCCCATCCATTAGCCCATTAACTCATTTCAATAGCTTTAGAAATTTATCTCCACAATGCTCACTGTCCTAAGTGTCCATCAACTACCACCAGTAACAAATGCTCTGATTTTTGTCAAGTCACTTATACCATGCTGTGTGATCATTCTGTCATCCTGGAGATAAACACAACCAGCTGTCATTTGGTATTTGCTTAGTTGAATAATGAAGAATTTCAAGACAATGTAAGAGTAAAGCATGCTGTGGAACACAGAAAAATTAAATTAACAATGTGCCCCCTTGGGTTTAGGCTGTTTCTCTGAACTTCATCATGCCTCAGTGTGCTCTGCTAGGTTATAGAAACTTCTGGAAGGCAACTTTCCACCACTACTGTCCAGATGCAATAAAGCCCAAAAAGGGGCACAGCAGCCTGAGATGCCCACTGCCCTTTGTAGCAAGATGAGACACCTTCGGGAATGGATTATCATGAGAATGATGGAGACTTGCACTCAAACTCAGGGAGAGGACATCGCCATTGGCCAGCACGATGGCCATGTGTCAACTTTGTATAGATTCATTTCTCCCCTCAGAATTGGGAATCTCTTGAACTGAAATCCCACAAGTCTGTGACCTTTGGCTCCTCCATTTCTTTCTGCTACTTACAGGCCTGGTAGCAGAGGGTGGGATGGGGAAAGAAGGAGGAGGCAACCTGCAGTGAGCAAATGACATTTACTGGTAAAAATTTGAGGATAGGAATCTGAATCTAATGTGGCATTTTACAAGATCGGTAGAGACCTACATCCATACATTATCTCTAGCTGATACAGACATATTTAAAACGCAATTGGAATTTATATGTGAATAATTTGTTTTCTCAAACTGCAGCTTGATATAATTTCATATTATGTGATAATTCTGAAAGCTTTTTTTAAAAAAAAGTCCTTGTGTAATGGAAAACCCAACAGAATATTAAGAGAGGATGTTTCCATAACACACAGTGTAGAGTGCCATTATGTCAGTGGTGGCATTGCATTATTTTTAAATCGACTGGTTGCTTAATAAAAACATTATGAAGCAAAGTGCACACATGGTACCTAATTTTCATACATTATTAACTCTACTTGAGGTTTTTGTAGAATTTTTTTTAATCAAGCAAGCAGGCATCTGTCCCCATCTGAAATTGTGCAAGCTAATTTTATTTTCTAATTCCCCATTGTTTAAAAGAACCCTTTTAAGTATGCAAAAATAAGAAAAGGGACAGTCCAGTTGCCTTTCTATTATTCTTATTACTCTGACTTAGCTAAGTATCTTTGGTCTATTCCTACCCTGCAGGGGACATGGTGCAACAGCTCCAGCCTTCAGGACCTAGTGGCTGCTTGTTTCAGGCCATAGTGGGATGGGAGAGGCTAGAGGTCAACCCAAGAGTGTTTCCCTATCAGTGTAGCTGCCCTCAAATCCTCTTTGTTAGCTCCCCGCCGCAGACACTGCCAGAGCCCACTGTGTCCCCCAGCCCAGAGGTCACCTGCAGCCTCCATGGACAACTGACCTGCAAGTCCATGGCCTCCTACCTGAGCACCTGCCCCTTTCTGCTTAAGGACACCATGTGGCCACAGGCGGGCACAAGGCCTGAGTATAGGGCAGGCCACAAGTGTCTGGAAGTTAAGGACTCTAAAAGTGGTCCTCAGTCACTGAGAAATGAGACATAGGGTATTAAGAACCCCACCCTCCTCCCGCCCACTGAGTCTACTGAGATGTGTCCCACACAGTCCTCCTGAGGACACCTGGGATGGTTAACATGCTTAGGCTTTCCTCCCCCGGCCTCCCTTCCTAGTCCTCTCTTCCTTCATGGGAGGACCTCCTAGAACAAACCACCTGTACACCTAAATCCTTTTACTTAGAGACCTAAACCACAAGCACTTTAAATGCTTTGAAAAAAAACCACATGTTAACATGAGAATTCGTTATGTGTAACTTGCTATCTAGCCCTCTCTTAACCAGATGCCTACATTGGTTTACGTGTCTGCACACTGGAAGGCCGTGGCGGATGTTCAGGATTACTCCCCACCCCGCAAGGCACTGAAAGAGGCTGGAATGGGAAGGAATGATCAAGCAAATTTGGGTATAATCTTGTCACATTTTTATTATATATGCTAATTCTTTGAAAACCAGTACTCCATATGTATGACAAACGATATATTCTAGTAGCCAGGGTTTTGTATTATGTTGCTGTCCATTCCCTAACCCTACTGGGGAACAAGGTGTCGACTGCACCTCTAACACTCCCAGTGCTGAAATCGCCTTTGCTTCACCACACCTATGTCCTGGGTTTTTCCTTCAATAGGGCTAATGGTAAAATGTCAAAGAGAGGACAGAAGTAACCATTTCCCTTTCCACTGAAGGAGATGCACTGACCATGCCCCCATGTACTCCTGGCCTGTGTACCTTTACCATTTTGTAGGCCGTAAACTATTAGAAGGCAAAAGTAACCAGCACCTACTGATTCTACATCCACTTTAGACTTTAGTCAACATCTAGTATCCTGTTGGCACATGTCTGGTTAATCATCATGAACTGTAACAGAGTTTAAGGAGACACTTAAGCAATTTCAGTGTTGGTATTTAAATGCATAATTGGTAACAGAAAACTGTTCATGAGCATTTTAAACTAACAGTGTTCTTTAAATGATTCAAAATGTTTCTTCAATTTACTAGAGTCTTAAGAAAAAGAGAACCCTTTTTTCCTCTCCCACTTGGTCTATACCTTGTATAAATGCCAAGCAAGCAGATTTGGAACAGTGAAGAATTATTGTACAAAATCACAATAAAACAAGAGAGGAAGACTTGGAACCCAGAAGAGCAGCAGACATGACCTGGGAGAGAGGTGGAGACCAAATTTGGGCAAGACGTGAGCTCAGCAGCCAGGACAGCAAGTGGCCCACACGGGAGCTAGTAAGGCTTCCAGAGAGTGGGTTCCACAGAGGGGCACTGGAGCGAAGGCCTGGGAAACAGAGGCCTGGGAGCAGGAGGAGTAAATAAAGTACTTTCTGCAAGGCTTCAAGGAGAAAAGAAAGAGAAGAACACACTCCCAGAAAAGCAAAAAGCTGAACAACAGCAACAAAGATGATAGGATACAACGCAGCTTTGTGGTGCCTAACAGAGAGTTCAGACAATAAATATTGCTTATTGAATCAATTAAAAATAATGACATAACAATGATAGAAGAGGGAAAGTAGTAGGGAGTGAAGAGTGTTGAGTCTTCATCTATCTAGTCTACATAGTAGCATGAAAAAATAATTTTAAATTTTAATCAAGAAATAGCAAAAGTTCATTATTTAGGAATAGAGAAAAAATACAAAAAGAAATTGCTTAAAATATGTTCAAACCGGTTGCTTGTGGATAAGAGGACAAGGATTGAGGGCGGAGAACAGGCAGAGAGTGTTATTTTTCATTATACGCCTTCAGGTATTATGTGATGTTGAATTATGTTCATAATACTTTAATAAACAAATTGATTGGAGAAAGAACGCACACACAGCGGATGTGGTTAACAACAGATCAAGTTCTACAGAAAATAAAACTAATGATTCAGAAAAATCAGTGCATGTCATTTTTCTGATAACCAGAGGAAAAGATAAGCAGAAAGCAGAAACTGGGAAATTCAACACAGGAAATCCAGTCATCTGTAGGATAGGACCTGTAAAAGGAGGGAGCAGAGCAGATACAGAAAAGCCAATAAGAAAAGACATTACAGAAGGGCAACAATCCTTCATCTCATGGGCTAATGAAACGCTCAGCATATAAGGAAGGACCGACTCTTAGGGAAATTTAAGAAAGGAGATCCATACCAAGGGCACTCACCTTCCCTTCAACACTACTAAATGCCAGTGGACAGCCAGGACGGTAAACACTGACAAACTACGTGTTGGGTGAATAAAAGACTGCATGACAACAGAGGAATGGACGTAGAGAAGGAAGGAACTCAGTCAACCAAACACCAGGACAGGACAATGTCAACAGAGTCTGAGAGTAAAAGATGGTGACCCAAATATTCTATGTCAACCAAGACATTCCAAAACATGCAAATATTCAGAAAATATAACATCATTCCCATCCTTAAAAAATAAATGAATAAATGACTCATAAAAGAGTTCCAGCCTCTTGAGAATAATAAAGGAAATTATGTTAAGTAATGTAACCAGTAAAATAAGTTATACAAATGCCAAAACTAATTCTTGAATGAGAAAATATAAAATGCAAACAAGAAGGTAATCAAGCTTATCTGGATCTAAAATCCAGATTCACAACCAATTTAAAAATTGTGAATAAATGCAAATGCCTAATGAGCTTGTGCAAAAGAAGAGTTCAACTTTATTAGCAATTAAGTTGATACAAATACAAACAATGAGATATAATTTATGATTCATGAAATGGATAAGGATTAAACAATTACAATACTCAGCCTTTGCAAGGGTTTGAGGAAAGGAACATTTTATATTGGTGATAAGGAGTATAAATTTGGGCCTTGGGAACGCAATTTGGCAATGCATAGTTTAAAGCACTAAGTATATGCTTGTTATGACCCAGCACTCACACCCCTTAGGATTTATCTTGTGGAAAATAACTGGCTATTAAGCACAAAGATACATGCAAAAGGATGTTCACTGCACTGGTTTTTACAATAGTAAAAACTGTGAAACAACTTAAATGCCAATAAAAAGAGAGTTCTTTAAAGTATGACATATTCTGTACAGACTGATTTACCATTTGAGGTGTTGATATGGAAAATAAATGGCTGCAGTAATCAAAAACCACAATTCCCATCTCTTCATCATTAAAAAGCGTATATTTTCGGGAAGAGTGCAACAGTCAGCTCCGAGGGACTGTTTGGCAGTGGAGCAGGTAGAAACTGGAGAGCACACACAGGCCACACCTAGAAGAAAAGACACAGGCAAAAGGACAGCACTGGAGGAAGGGCTCAAATACGAAGTCCAGGCCATCTGCCTAGGGACACAGACATGCGCTAGAAGCTACTCAGAGAGAGAAGGAAGAAGGGGGTTGATGAACGTAGGGGCAGGACAGCGGTCATCCCCGGGCAGGGGCGGGCTATGCAGGGAGGCGGCAGGAAGGCCCTGGGTATGGAAGTCGCTCTGCTTCTTAGGCTGGGAGGCAGCACCTAGGCTGTTTGTGTTGTCGTTATGCTTTTGACTCATGTGTATTACAGATACTCCTTTTCAGCTATCAAATATTACATAATAAATTTTTTACAGCACAGAAGTGATGACACTTCATTTTTAGTCACGGCTTTGCCCAAAGGGTTCTAATGTATGACTTGCTTTCCCACAGAATATCTGAAGAGGAAAAAAACCACTATTGATCACAAATGTACAATTCTCCAGTATGCAGCTTGTCAGAGAAAATGAAGTGCTCTTCAAAGGTATTATTACGACACTTCTGCAAATTTAATTGAAATCTCAGCTCTGAATACCCCGGGGCCATGGGTGAACCTGTTCAGTTTCAGGATCTCAACAGTAGCTCACAAAGAATCAGAAATCGAACGTGTTATCATTGCCATTGACTTCTGAAAAGAAATGTTAGCAAACCACGACAAAACTCTTGTGAACTCTATTTCTGTAGAAGAAAATGCATCTATAAAAGCCTTAGCCATGAGGCGGAAGGATCCCTTGAGCCCAGGAGTTCAAGACCAGCCTGGGCAACATGGCAAAACCCCGTCTCTACAAAAAATACAAAAATTCACCAGACGTGGTGGCACATGCCTGTAGTCTCAGCTACATGAGGGCCTGAGGCAGGAGGATGGTTTGAGCCCAGGAGGTCAAGGCTGCAGTGAGCCGTGACTGCACCACTGCACTCTAGCCTGGGCAACAGAGTGAGACCCTGTCTTAATCAATTAAGCAAGCAAGCAAGCATTGGCCATAGGTTTGGTACAAATAAAACCCAGCTCCCAGGTATCTTTGTCATTAGCCTCAATTCAGTTTCAGGATGCTGTCAGGAACTGTCACTCCTGGTAGGAAGTTTGCTAACAATGAAATTGGAGAATGTATGCAATGCTCAGAGCCATCTTACTATTTTTATTCTCCTGCCTCAAAATATACCTATCACCAGACAGAACCGGGGGACCCACGCAGGGGCTTTTCCTGCCACAAGAGCACTGCTTTGTGCTCTGAGAAAGCCCTGCTGCTAGCCTCAACAGCTGCTCTTGTGAGTTTCCTATGCAAATGAGGCCTCAAAAAGATCTGACAACCTTAGGGCCACATCCTTTTGGTTATTCCACTTCCCCTACTTACAGATTCCTACATCCAGACACCGAAATAGGACTGAGGAGCAACGACCTATTTGGAAGTGAGGCTGGTCCTGGGAGCAACAGCGGCAGATCTCCAGGGAGCTGTCAGAATGCAGACTACCAGGCTCCACCCAGACCTGCAGAACCACAATCTACATTCTGAGAGATCCCCACGGGACTTCTGTGCACCTTGAACTTTAGGAAGCGCTGGGCTAGAGAGCTTATTTTAAACTGAGGTTTCATAGGGAGCACGGTTTTCAGAGTTCAAGTGGCTTTGAAGATGGGCTGACTCCCATCCCCCAGTCAGACTTTGCTGTGCCACTGACCAGAAGCCAAATTCAGGATGATGGCCTCGCCCTATTCCCTACACTCCAGGGGACCTTTTAGCTAGCCCATTCCCCAGGCAGGGCCCTCTTGCCGGCTGAGGGGTCACCAGCACCCAGCAAGTAGACAAGGCGAGCCAAGGAGGCAGGAATGCCAGGAGGGGCTGACAGGCTCCAAGTCCATGAAGGGGCTGAATACAAATCCCTCCAAGGTCCTACCCATGTCCCTCCCATCCTCTATCCCACACACTCACAATGTTCCTATCACTGCTGCCTTTTCCTCTGGCCCCTTCTCACCTAAGCTTCCTGGAACCCCCTTTCCACAGTGAACAAACCATCTTCTCCATCAGCTTCCCCTCTGCTTCACCCTAGGCCGCCTCTCCCACAAACACCCATCCACCGCCGGGTGGGTGAATGAAGTGTGCTATATCCACATGATGGCAGATTACATGGAAATAAGGACTGAAGTACTGACACGTGCCACGGCACAGACAAACGCCGAAGATGCTCTGCTCTGTGAAAGAAGCCATGCACAAAGGTCACACACTGTGTGTCCTCCTTTACATGGAATGCCCCCAATAGGGAAATCTACAGCTCAGGGCTGCAGAGGATAGGGGGAAGGAGAGGGTGACAGCTAAAAACAGGGGTCTTTTCATGGTGATGGTTGCTCAACTCTGCGAATGAACTACAGGTCATGAATTGTGCACTTCACATGTATGGACTGTGTGGCATGTGAATATCTCACTAAAACTCATGACAGAATAACTGTCTCTCCCCACCCAGATCCCTTCCAGGGCTGCCCTCCCCTTCAGGAAAGTCTTCCCAGACCTAGCCTCAAACGGCCCGCCAGTCTCATCGCCCACTTCCTCTCACCCTGCATTTTACCCTCCAGGAATTCCAAACCCTCCCCAGCCCCACCACATCATCCTGTTTCCTGCCCAGGCCTACGTTCACGCCTGGGGCTTCTGAGCCACCTCACACTGGTCTTCTCTCAGGGCTGGGCTGAGGCTGCCCTCCAGGTTCCCACTACATAACACTTCACCCCTGGGAGCCGTGGGGGAATCCACATTCTGTTATGCAGCTCCAGAGCTCAGACAGGCCCCTCTGCTGCCACCCATGGGGCCTGCCCAGGCCTCCAGGCATGCAGCCAAGTCCCAGGTCCTACAGCTGCTACCTCACCACAGCACCTGCCAAGAACTGCTCTGTCACTCTGCTCATTCCCCGTGGCCATGGGTCCCAGCACCCAAGAGTCCACCTGTCCTCACAGGCTCTCGGCCAGCCAAGGCCAACAGGTGCCTGGAATGCAAAGATGGTAACTCTTCAACTGTCTCCAGCATTCCACTTCCCTTCTCTGGGAAAGATAAAGTCACACACAAAATAAAAAAATTTAACAAATACAAATTTCACAGAGGTGTGAGATTTGTGGGAGGCACCATGGTGGGAGGCACCAGTCTGCCTACCTGCCCACTCCGCCCCACCTTCTTCTTTGCTCATGGAACTCCTCTTTAGTGGATCATTCTCCACCCAGCCAGGTCCTTCCTACGGGCGCCAGTCTAAACCATCACAGAGCTCATGGGGCTTTCCTCTTGCCGGTGTTGGCTGAGACAAAGTACGTGATGGAATTCTGGCCAATGAACGTGAGAGGAAGTTTGCCAGGGGCTTCCAGGAAAGTCTTAAAAGGGGGCAAGAGATAGGAACGTTCCCTTTTCTGCCTTTGAACATTGTTGTGTGTCTCCATGCAATGCCTGGAAATGTGGTGGTGACTCTAGGACCATAAGGAAAGCCAACACACTTAGAAAAGTAAATGGAAAACCGAAGGAGTCTGAACCCTTGAGGACACTACTGAGCCACTCAGTTGACAGAGCCTGACCTTTTGCACTTGGTTATGTGATCTAATACATGCCCTTATCATTTAGGCCAGTTTATCTTTTGATACCTGTAGCAAAAATATCTGAACTCATTAAGTGTACGAAGCAATAGGTTAAAATCCTTTTCCTCTACAATGGAGCTGCAGCACACATGAATTTGAGGTATGTAAATTCACCTGTAACAATCTCTTGTGCAACTAAATAATTCTCAGATTATTAAACACTGCACCAACAGAATTATATATACAAAACCAAGTGTACTGTAATGTGGATATCGGAGCTGGCTGCAGAAAATAATCTGCTTGGAATACGATCATTTGTTCCTGTGATCGGGCTAGCCATGGGCTGTATTCCACAAATTAAAATTTTAGAAACACAGAATTCCTTGGAACATTCCTGCTTTTGTAAATGCCTTGGACAGGCAGTATAGGTAAGACTGGCTAAGGTTCCTGAAATATACTTATTACTATCATTAGCCTCTATCTCACTGGTATGGAGCCAAGTAGCAGGGACAACAGTAGCCAAGATGAGCACAATGGCACCAAAGCATCTAATATAGGGGCTCTAGACTGGAGGCGACTTAGCACTCCTCCCATCTCCTGCCTTCCCCTGCCCCTCTAGACACTGGCAGTCTCTGGAGATATTTTTGGTTGCCACAGCTGTTGGCGGACACTACTGGTACCCAGTGGGCAGAGGCCAGAGACGCTGCTGAGCATCCAACAATGCACAAGACAGCCCCTTACAATAAAGAATGATCTGCCCCAGAATGGCAAGAGTTGTGAGGCTGAGACACTCTGGTCTAAAGTGATACGACTCTTTCCACAAGCCAGACGCACACAAAACTTCTTTTCATCAACTGAATAATGAAATCTTCTGTATTTATTTAGATGTTGTTTCTATGTGTTTTGACTTTTTTTTGTCTTTTTTCCCTCTCTTATGGTGCTGACTTTTCTATGTGTTTCAGGTCCAGAAAAATAAGACAGCATGTTCAGATTTTCAGAGAAACTGATAGATAAATTTGGGGCATGCTCCACATCTGCTGTGTCTGAATTATGATTTGCACCAGCCTGCCATTTACCTGACACTTCTACACTGAAGACAGTCCATTCCTTAAAACTATGTTTTGCAGCCCCAGCAGGTCCACCTACCTGCTATGATGTCTCTTATTTCACTCAGCAGGGAAACTGAGTGTGCCCATGATGAACAAGCACAGTCCCCAATAATACAGCTGGATAGTTCATACTCTAGTCATAAAATTGATGCAAATGGTGAATGAGTCAATAAAAAACACATTCCATCTAAGCCAAATGAACCCAACATAAGACTGTAAATCTCCATCAACCAGGCATCAACTCAAGAAAAGCTATCAAACATGATGCAGTATCTTAATAAATGTGAACATAAAATCTATCCCCTCCCGCCTCCGCAACCATCTTAGTCTCCTTTACTTAAACTGCAGATGTCCAATTCCATATGCATTGCTCCACTTGGCCCTTGTTGTGCGATCTCTGCCTTTTCAACACTGGCTCCTAGCCAAGTGGCCCGGGCATGTTAGGATTCTGCACAATGCAGAGTGCCTGGCACCACCAGATGGGCAGGGCCCAACTCCCAGGAACCCCATGCCCACAGACTATGGTGCCAATTACGTCTACTGAGGCCGTGAGAACATGCAGCCATGCCAAAGGAAAGGGCATAGGGAGAGGAGAGTGGGGGGTGAGGTCTGAACTTGGACAGCATGTACACTCAAGGAGCCACAAAATCAGATGGGCCTGAGGAGTCCAGCCCACCCCCATGGTGGCTAGCACAGGCTGACTGGCATCCAGAGCCTGGCTAACCTATGTGGGTCAGAGGAAAACACTGCCAAGGTCCTCATGGAGCCCCAGGGTTGCCCTGACTTAATTCTGGAGAGTGGCCTGAAGAGACTGATGTCTCTCGTCTCCCACACTGCACAGACCCAGGTGTGACCCAGCCACCTGTCCTCTTCTAGGACAGAGTGCAGGGCTGGGGCTGAAAGAGGAATGCCACTGACTACCCAGCCCCCACAGCCTCCCATCTGTGTCTCCACAACCACTCCAAAACACCTTCACAGTCTGTAGAATGTTTCTAAAACAAAACTTAAAATAGGAAACAAGCCTGGCTTTGAAAGTGGGAGGAAAAAAAAACTTTCCACAAGAAAACGACCAGGCCCAGACGGTTTTACGGACACATTCTACCAACATTCAAAGAACACATCGTTCTAAGCAGATATGTTCTTCCAAAGCAACAGAAAAAAGAAAGAGATCCTCCCAACTCATTAATTTTATGAGAATAATATTAATTCAATTACAAAACTAAATAGCAATAGAACAAAAAAGGAAAATGATAATCTAAGCTCACTTCTACATAGATACAAAACTCCTAAACAAAGTATTAACAAACTAAAATCTGGCAAAATGATGATATACTATGACCAAATCTGACTTTTGTCAAGAAATGCAAAGAGAGTTTAACATTAGAAAATTAATCACTACATCAACAAGTGAAGAGGGAGGAGGACCATGTGGCTGCCTGAACAAATGAGCATCACTCAGGAGCCACACATGCTAAATGCCCTCAAGAAACTAGGACAGAAAAAAAAAACAAACTTGCTCAAACCTGGTAAAAAAGGATTTATTGAAACAAAATAAACTTATAGCAGTCACCATCTGGATGGTGAAACAATAGAAGCATTGTCTCTAAAATTAGGACAGTCTGTTCGTGCCATGTCTGTTAGCATTATACTGAAGTACTCAACAGTGCAGTAAGACAAGAAAAGGAAATAAAAGGCATAGGGGTTATCATGCCAGAAGCAACACTGTCATTATTCTCAGATGGCATGACTATCTACATGGAAATTCCAAATTCGCCAGGCTGAAATTTCCTAACCCTAGCAAGCGGGGGTCGGGGGGCAGGTGGTGCATGGCACTGCAGGAGACTAGGGCATGTTTCATCCTTATCTACATCTGCATAAGGCAGACACTCCCAAGGCCACCATTTTAGAGGCCCATGCTGGGAATGCATTCTTTTCCCTGGGCTATTAATTATTAATATTCCTTACTGGGGAAAGAATTCAGTGATATTTCTCTTATCTGTTTTCAATAATAAGAGAAATATGGCTCTGTCCTGCCCGGCCCTGCCCACAGGCAGCCAGACTTTAAGGTTATCCCCCTTGTTCCCTGAAAATCACTGTTATCCTGTTCTTAAGGTGCCCAGAGTTCATATTGTTCAAACACACAAGCTCTACAAACAATTTGTGCAGTTAACGCAATCATCACAGGGTCCTGAGGCGACATACATCCTCAGTTTACGAAGATGACGGGATTAAGAGATTAAAGACAGGCATAGGAAATCACAAGAGTATTGACTGGGGAAGTGATAAATGTCCATGAAATCTTCACAATTTATGTACTTCTGCCATGGCTTCAGCTGGTCCCTCCGTTCGGGGTCCCTGACCTCCCGCAACACAAATGCAACAGAGATGCATTTGAAGGAAAAAGATTAAAACAGAATAAATTAGACAAATATTTCCTGAAAATCTTAT
Source organism: Mandrillus leucophaeus (assembly GCF_000951045.1). Taxonomy (NCBI): domain Eukaryota; kingdom Metazoa; phylum Chordata; class Mammalia; order Primates; family Cercopithecidae; genus Mandrillus; species Mandrillus leucophaeus. The sequence continues at coordinate 3,542,258 of NW_012102055.1, read as the reverse complement.
GAAGGTAATTCAGGGGCAAAAGCTAAGTTTATCTTCTCTAAGGAAGGAGGCCTACTTTCGAAAAGATTTTCTGCAGGTAGGTGCAAATGAGCTTACCTAGTTAGTATTAAGTATATTTTATGTCTGATCTACATTTATGTTGTTATGAAATGTTGTCTTAACAGTCAGTACTGGAAAACCAATTGGTCATTTTCCTCCCTACTAAGTGATACACTTTTTCAAAGTTATACTAGAGTCTTAAAAATAAAAATGATTACAGGTATAGCCTGAGTGTGGCATATACTCTACTAGATCTAGTGCTTTACAAACCAGCCATGGTCTTCAGGCAAATCCCAGAAGAAACTCTGACGTTATTTACATGTAAGAAACACATCCAAACAGTTCTCCTTTTATACCAGTGAGGCTGATATCCAAGCTCTGAAGAAAATCATTACCTGTTTGTTCTGTAAGGAATCTTAAAAACTGTTCCCCTTACTGCCTCAGGCTTTTAACTGAGTAAATGTGACTGTATTTTGATAAATGGTGATAACAATATCAGACTCAAGAATCAGATTTCTAGAATGTCAACAGATTTTAGTTGCCTAAAATGCCCCAACTCTGACAAAATAAATTATTATGACAAATGACTAAAAATGCCTTGCCACAGAATTACATAAAAGCAAGTGTCTTAAGTCACAGCTACCACAAGAGGCTGGACTGCTGTCACCAAGGGAGGCAGGAGGGGCACGCCCAGCGGGGAAACAGCAGCTGTCCCTCTTCTGCCACATGTGGCAGCAGTACCACTCGGAGGCTTGACTCACCCCTTGCAGTCTCAGGAACTCTTCATCTGCAGAAAGAGCTGAATCCACAAACTATGCTCTGGTAACCACAAACAACGCCTTTTTCCACAACTTCGGTCCTCAAAATTACTAGGTTTGCCATAATGTGACATTCTACTATTCCCATTTCATGTAAAGGTTCCAGTCATTCCAGCCACTCCAACTGATGGGAGATTTCAGTGGCTAATTCCCAAGACGCCATATTTTAAGGACTCACCTACAAAAACTGGCCTAGGCCAGGCCTTTAGATCTGCACTAATAAGAGGAACTCTGACTAACATACTTTTAGAAAGTAGGGTAGGGGGAGATGTGCAGAAATACATGAATAATCAAGATATATATATCTATGTAAAGACAGGCATACTTTTTATATATATATATATATTTGTGTATATAGAAATATACACAAAAAATAGACAATCCCCAACTTATGAGATTTTTCAACTTTAAGATGGTGTGCAAGTGATAAGCATTCTGTGCACTCCTTGACTTAGGATGAGGTTATATCCTGATAAACCCATTGTAAGTTGAAAACATACGAGGTCAAAAATGCATTTTCGACTTCTGGTATTTCAATTCATTATGGCTTTATCGAAACGAAACCTCATCCTAAGTCTAGGAGCACCTGTACAAAACAGGGAGACCACGCTCCCACAAGGAAGGACAAAGGTCTGTAGCTCTCTGCTCAGGGCAGAAGGTGTGGCAAGTCAGGCTTTTGGTCCAGCCTCCAGCCAAGGCAGAGGACAAAGCTACCACTCCCCCAACATGCCTAACTCTGGATTCTTATATGGGCCAAAGGGAACATAAAATAAGTTCTCCTTAACTTAGAGAGGGCTAATTAATAGCTGTATCTTTCTCTTGAACTACAAGCCAATCTCTTTTTGGGGAAGTTATGAACCTAGAGGGGTGTGTGTGTGCATGTATATGCATAACATATTAGATAGAACCATACAAAACTGAAGTATTTGTAATAAAAATGGTCAAAAGGTAGCAAATTCATATGGTTCAACTTAATATAATCTATATAGCATTGCAGAGTACACGTTATCAAAATTATATATTGGCAATAATATAGATGTATTACATAGATGATTGTTGCCCTAAATGCAGCTCTTTGCTCCATAGTTCTAATTTTTCCAAATGTAAATATGTCTCCCCCTCATTATCCTGTACATCCTCCCTCTGGAATCCCAGGCTGTATCATCCCACACAGCCCCACCAAGTGCCAGCACTTGCAGGGATGGCTGCCTCTGGTTGCCACACTGGCCCTTAAAGGTCACTGCCACCTGGAGGTAACACCACCCTATGGTCATACAGTCCTAGTGCTTTTTTTTCAGAAATATGAAAGAATTCTCCAATTAACTTCACTAATTAATAAAAACAGATCTCTAGCTTTTTATCCAAAATAAATATCTTTAATAAAGTAATATTACTGGAACCTTCAAAGCTCATTGTTCTTCCTGAATATTTTTAAAGAAATAAACCCAAAATTGAGTAGGATAAACTGGTAAAGACTGGTTAAGAAAAACCTAACTCTAATCTTAAATTGAACCTAAAAACATTTGGTTTTCTTTGGCTGTTCCCCAAGAGGCTCCCAAACCCGTTTCCTTTTAAACCCAGACAGAGCCCATCTTTTGGCTACATTTTCCTAAGTCTTTTTACCTTCTAAATCTTTAATCCTGGACTGTCAAATACCATATTTTTTTTTCCGTTTAAAGGAGAATTCTAACCAATTTCTCCACGTCCACTGGCACCCTCTGTAGACTGAGTTTTTAATCCAGATGCAATGGCTGGTTAATTAGAAGTTCTAGATGATTACATTTAGCTTAAGCTCTAAGTTTTCTGAGGGGATAGTCCAAAAGATTAAAGTAACAAGAACTCTTGCAATCAAAAACCCAAAAGTAAATAAACTGGTTCCATTACAGAAGATGAACCACAGTCGACCTTTGAATAACACAGGTTTGAATTGTGAGAGTCCACTATGTATAATTTTTTCAATAAATATGCTGGAAAATGTTTTAGAGATATGAGACAATTTGAAAATTTGCAAACTGTGTAGCCTAGAAACAAGGAAAAATTGAGAAAAAGTTAGGTAGGTCATAAATTTACTATGTATAAACTATACATAGATACTAGTCTATTTTTGTCACTTACTGCCATAACATATACACAAATCTATTATAAAAAGTTAAAATTTACTAAAAACTTATACACAGACTGTACATGGCACCATTTGCAGTCAAGAAAAATGTAAACACGTGTAAAGATGCAGTATTAAATCATAGTAGCTGCACCAAACTAACTGTGTTACACACTGTACCACTGTAATCACTTTGTAGCCACTTCCTGTTACTACTATGGTGAACTTAACTGTTGCAAGAATCCACTGAAAACACCATGTGACGCTAATTATCTCCCGTAAGCAGTCCTCTCTCCAGTAAACTGTAGACTGCAGTAAAAAGTGACCTCTCCTGGTTCTTGTGTGTTTTTCACCGTGTTTAATACAATACCTTGAACCTTGAATAACACCGTGAAACCCATACAAAGTGCCACTAATGACACTGGAGGTGCTCCCAAGAAGCAGAGTGAAGTTACGACATTCCAAGGAAAAGCTGAATTGCTTGATTGCTTGATGTGTACCTCAGGCTGAGGTCTGCAGCTGTGGTGCCCCACCATTTCATGATAAGTGAATCCAGCATAAGAACCATCATAAAAAAAAAGAAAGAAAGAAAAGAAAATTCATGAAGCCATTGCTACAGCTATGCAAGAAAACATGAAAATCTTACCCTTTTTGCAAAATACAAAATATGTTTTAATCGACTATTTATGTTACCAGTAAGGCTTCTCTGGTCAACAGTAGGCTAGCAGTAGGGACGTTTTTGAGGAGTCAAAAGTTTTACTTGGATTTTCCACTTAGTGGGGAGTAGGCACCCCTGACCTCTACATTGTTCGAGTCAAGTGTACTCTTTTACTTAAATTGAAATTTACACCACCACAGGTTGGCCTATCTTGCTATTTTTAAAAGAGTGTGTTATCTCCCTTCTAAAAACCTTTCAGGACAAACAATAAAGGAAAAATAAAGCCCTAAATGCCTCAGTCAGTTCAGATTTACTCCTTCTACAAGTTAGAAAGCAGACCCCGGACAAGTCCATGGGCCTCCCGTGAGACCCAGCAGCCACCTGCGTGGTGGTATGTGTCTCCTGGTGAGAGTCGGACCCCAGTGAGGAGGGCCAGTGTGACACGATGCTGCTTCCCCAACCAGTCAGACCCCACGTGCCACAAACCTGCATCCAGACACACTGTGGAGCTCAAGTTCCCTCCTCAGTCTTAAAACATTATTTCCCCTTTCTGGGAAGTGGGGAAATGTTACAGCCTTTTCTTTTTAAGGAGAGAATCCAAATGCTTCTGGGATATCAAAGGGTTCAGATCCTGAACCAATATTTGGAGGAAGTGCGTGAAACAGACCACATGGGTTACATCTGCTGCAAAACACACGTGGTTCTAAAACAGATGAAGAAGGCACCATTGAAACATGCTGGGTGTTGGTGATTCCAAATGCCTGAAAAGTAGTTTGAAGCTTCTAGCAAACCAAAAGCACAACAGGATTGGCTTTTCCTTAGCACAAACTCTTAACAGTACAGTAAGTGGGTCCAACCTCAAATCACTCAATTTGTGTTTCAAACATGACATAAACTAAGCCCACACAAGAGTCAGTGCCAATAACAGACTCCAGATACACCCTGAATGTCTGCATGCTGGAGACTCAGCACCCGAATCCTCCCAAGATAAAGCAGCATGGGACACGAACCTGTTGTTTGCCCACAACATAAAGCCTATGAATGACAACCTGATGCATGAGCCTTTATGGGAAATATTTCCATTTGAGTCCAAATAATTTGTCACTAGGGGTGCAAGTAAAACCAGCATTGCCAACTTTTGGCTAGTCATCATTTTATAGATTACATCCACAGAAAATCCCAGAGTTTCATTTTAAACAATGGTTTCCATTTCTTACCCCACCATAATAGAAATGCCGATTGTCTGCCTTACTTTGTGATTTGGTTTAATTTAGCCTCCTCTTCTGACGTTTCTCAGTCGATGGCCATCCCACCCCAAATGCACCCGATCTCATCTGATGCTTCTCTGACCGTGAATGCTGTAGCCCAATACACGGCCAGACACCACTTAGCAACCACCGTGGGACAGGGAGCCCACACAGGGAGCCTTCGAAAGGCCACATCCGAAGATGAAGCAGATATGCAGAAGAGCTCCCCAGCTGCTAGGGTGGGTGGGGAGGCTGACTCAGCCTGCAGCACACCATCAAAAACAGGGGCCCCAGTCAAGGGAGTGACCTGGGGGAGCAGGCACCCTTCCACAAGGTCCCTGGGGTACAAGTTCAGGGACAGGGCTTGCTGTGTTCTGATCCTGGGGGAATGGGGTAGGGGTGGGGGGGACAGTGTATGACAGGAGTTGGTCACTACTCAGGAATGACACCCACTCAGGGGTAGACCAATGGCAGACGCAGCAAAGGCAGAGTCCCAGCTGGCCCAGCCTAGTGACCAAAGTCAGGGTTGGTCCTCAGGTTGTCACTGAGATGCAAGCGGGGACAAGAAGGCCTGCGCAGCCTAGGATCTAGGAAAGGCCTGGGCACTGGAATCAGAGACTTTTTAAAAGCACTGGACAATAGACATTAGTTCATATCACCCTTGTCATATCACCAAACACAGGGGTTTGGCTGAAGGGGCAGGAGTGTTGGCACCCAGTCTCTCCTTGGGGTATTGAAGGTATCACCTATTGAAAGAAATGTTCTAGTTGAAATAGGAAATTAGTTTTGCCTTGAGGAGAAATTTTTAAAGCTTCTCCAGGACTTGGATGATTCATCAAAACTAATCCTCTTGCCTGCTCCTCATCTGAGAAAGACACCAAGAGAAGGGGCCTCAGTGCTCCTAAAGGACAGCCTCACTGTGTCCCACCTAGAGGATGGCCTTGAACCTGGTTCCAAGCAGCACTGCAAGAGGTGATGTCTGTCAATTCCACCATCCTGGATCTGTGCTTCTTCAGAAGCCTACGTGCACGGGGGCCACGGAAATGAACAAAGGAAAAAAACCACTTATCCTAACTAGTCTCCTCCACCTGTGAAGAGTAGAGTCAATGAAAAGTCCTAAAACTAGCTCCAAGCAGAAGGGAACTTGAGGTAAAAGAGAATTATCTCCATAGCAAGAAATCATCAGCCCAGAATGTGGAGATTTATATTAATAAAAACAGCTTAAACACAACTCTCACAGCCATGCATGAGAACAAGAAGCCTGATAAAACAGAACCCCAGATCAGAGGAAATAAACAAACATACAAGTGGTTGGAAATGAGAAAACCAAAAAGGTTATTTGGTCCAAAAATACATATCTAGTACAGCCTTCTTGTTTCACAGGTTAGAAAACCAGGTCCTAAGAGGTTAAATGACTTGGCAAAATAATTTACTCTGTGTTTACCCAATAGACCCCCCTTTCTCATCCTGCCTTTCCTTTGACCCTAACAATGATGACGAAGTGTGGATAGGCCTCACAGTCACCCCCGTCTGACAGATGGTAAGCTAAAGCTTGCAGACCTTTGGGCCTTCCAGGTCACGTCTCCAGGAGACGGTGGAGTACAGGCTGGAGGTCAGGGCTCCTCAGGTCAGACCAGGCTCTGGATGAGAACCCAGACCATGCTGGGCTCTGGGCAGCTCACCTGCATGAAGGCAATGGAACATCTAAGAAGGACCAGCTCTATCCACAACCATGCCATGTCGCAACAGGAAAGCAAAGTGAGGGTATAACCCACCCTTGAGGAGAGAACATCACGTGCTGCCGAAGACACTGAATGGTCTTCAGTGCAGTCTTCAAGAATGGGGATAACTATATGAGCAGAGAGAAACCTTACTCTAGAGCAAGTGCACGACTGAAGAACCAAGGTAAGTAACAGAATGTCCAGGGAAGACCAATGCAGAAAAAAACAGCCTAAGGCTTGACAAAGGAGGAATGGAGGGTACAGGCAGAAGATGAAGATGGGGACGTGAACCCAGGCTGAGGATCCTCCAAATCCTTTTCTGTACACCAGGGATCTGCTCCAGTCTCTGGACCAAAAACAGTGGGCAGCTCAACCAGCACAGACACCCACAGTCACTACCATCCTGTCAGGTCCCTTCCAGGGAGGAATATTTCTAAAGGAAGCAGGACACGCTGTTGGGCTAGCTCATCCAATCAAACTGGAGAACCAAGCACTCAAGCATTCATAGAAACCCTGGGAAGATTTTAACAAGGCGACATTTCTGAAGGAGCAAAAAGGTTTGGGGAAGAAAACAGCAATCTAAAAATAAAGCCTTTTAAAGTCACTAGGTGTACGCCTATAAAGTCAGACACTACATGAAACAGCTCCTGAAATGCCAAGAGGACACCCACTAGAAAGAAAGAACAGTTGGCAGAGGAACACAAAAAAGGCATCTTTTAAAGACTGACCTCTGCAAAAGATGCCCGGAGGGCCAGGCTCGGCAGGAAGCCATGGGACAGCAGCAGAGGCTGTGGCGAGCCCCGGGAACAGCTCTCCAGCAGCCCCTTCTGGCCAAGGCCAAAGGAACAGAAGGAAGGCTGGGAAAGTGGAAACCCAGAACAGGGAAGGGAAAGAGAACAGGTTAAAATGGTAATCCCATTACAGTGAGATCTGGTGACAGTCAAACCATGAGAGCCTTGCCAGATGCCTCTGATGAAACTGGTACCTTATGTGGCACGGTGAGGAGGGGAGTCTGTACACGAAAGGATTTGGAGGGGCTGAAGGAAGAAAAGATTCCAGAGTCCACACAGCTACTGGTAAAGTGGGTTCCATGAGGGCCATGTAAGGTCATGACTGTTCTGTGCTTAGAGCAAGTCACAGTAGCGAAGTATCTGGCAAGTCTGTGCATCCCAAATATGTGCATTTGGGGGTTTTATTTCCACTGGGGACCTGTGAAGACACAGTGGGCCCACTGCGACTTTATTAAAAAGCCTATGGGAGAGAATTACCTTAATTATGGCATGTGTCTCCATTGTTAAGGTTTCGTTTTCATATGGGATCTTGGGTTGAGCTCCATGCTGACTTATGATCCAGTGATTCCATGGCAAATGAATAGCCAGCTAAAACACGTGACAGAGACTGCTGCAGGAGCAAGGACAGTCTTGTTGACATCTGATCACGGGATCAGAGTCACTACTTCATCCTTGCTTCTCCCTCATCACCCCGCCCCCACAACACACACAGACAAAGTACTTATGAAAATGATATCACATGTGTCCTTTGGTCACAAAGGCAAGAATTTCAAAACACAATTGCTAAAGTTTATGAGCTTATTCCTGTGCTAATCCCTGTGGAGAGCACAAAAAAGTACAAACAAGAACCCCTGGCTCAAGAAGTTTGGAAAGCGAAGACTTAATCACTGTAAAACAAAGATGAAAGACTGGTAACAGTATACCACTGAACACTAGAGTCTCTAAGTACTCTAAGGAAAAACCCATACAGAATGGAGCTGATGAAGAAATATTTGTGGAAGAAGTTGGATTTTTTTGAGATGGAGTCTCCCTCTGTCACACAGGCTGGAGTGCAGTCATGCCATCTTGGCTCACTGCAACCACTTCCACCTCCCAGGTTCAAGCAATTCTCCTGCCTCAGCCTCCCGAGTAGCTGGGATTACAGGCACATGCCCCCTGACCCCAGGCACCCCCTACCCCGGCTTCCCGGCTAATTTTTATATTTTTAGTAGAGACGGGGTTTCCCCATGTTGTCCAGCCTGGTCTCGAACTCCTGACCTCAAGTGATCCTCCTGCTCCAACCTCCCAAAGTGTTGGGATTATAGGCGTGAGCCACTGCGCCCAGTCTGAGCTGATTCTTAAAGTAGGTTTCTACCTAAATAAGTACAATGAAGAAGGAAGGACTTCAAAACAACCCAGATACCACCCTTGACCTAAAAAGAGGACTCTGAGCAAGAACAGCTCACAAGAAAAAAATTTACACCAGATTATGATTTTTAAAAAACACTGTCCTGACACTTCTGCTTCTGTCCAAGATGGATCAACAGGAACCAGATTTATCCTCACACCATCACACTGAAGTTTAAAAAAAAAAAAAAAAAAAAAGACAAACCTAAGAAACAATTGTTAAGACACAGGACCTCAGGCAACAAAGGCTAGGAAACAACAAGCCAGGTAAGCCCCATGGGCGCTCCATCCGACCGCCAAGGGAGAGTTCACAGGTCATAGTATGAGAGGGAAACCAAGGCAGAGGCTGGAGGACTTCCTGAGTAAAGGAGATGGAGTTGAGAGTCCCGGAGGCCACTCAGCTAAAGCACTCAGGACACAGTAGTGGAGAGGAGAGAGCTGCACAGAGGGAGAACAGTGGAGTTGTGCAGAAGGCCCCTGGAGCATCCAGCTGAGTACTAAGCAGGTAAAGAAACTACACAAGATCAGGAAAAGATTAGTGCTTACAACACCTACGCTCACACAGGGCTGAGAATAGTGCCTGATCCCACCACTCCATAGAGCTCAGGAAGGACTCGCTGCAGCAGTGGGAAGAATTAGTCCTACTAAGTACTGCTCCAGACTCACCTAATAAATCATAAGATCCAGACCCAAACTAACCAAAGTGATTTCAAGTAACTTAACGAAAAGCTCAAGAATTGTCATAGGAATACAAGAGTACCTAGTACCCATCAAGGCAAAAACTGTGCCCAACCTCCTTAACCCTCAAATGGCCAAAGGAGAGAACACAAGGAAAATAGGCCCATGATTCAACTCACTCTCAGAGCCCCTTCCTGGCTCTACAGAGGAGGCATGTGGCTCTGGTGGCACTACCATCCAGGGCCAGAGGCATGTCACTGTCCAATCACATTGGTAACACCAGCCACTATCAGCCAACTGCATTTAAGGGCCGTTGACTGAGAACTAGTACAGTGAATCTTTCCTAAGAGTATTCTAAGCTACAGGCAAGTCTTAATTATACAGTCATTTCTAAAGTTGATATAATTTAAAATAATTAAGGTGTTCACTTTTACATTTTATAAAGCTTATTATCTTATTAAACACCATTCTGTTTCATGTGGTAGAATTTTATTAGAAACGCCAGACTTATGAATAATAAACTGACTGATTAAAGATTTGAATGAGAGTAATCCCTGAGATAATTTTAAACAAGGGGCATATTTTACATATGAATTCTTAACAACACGGTCACTATTTACCTTCAAACACTGTCAATTTAAAAAAAATCATCAGAATATGTTTGAAAGATTCTGAAAATATGTCATTTTTTATTTTCTCAAAAACTCCATTTTTTATGAAATGATCTTGGTATAGATTTATTTCATAAAACCGAATTTACATAGTTTCAATAGAAAATTTTATCAGGATAAGACATGATACCTAACCTCTCAGTTCTATCAAAATTTCTGGTTTTAGGATGAATAACCTAAACTGATCTTCATAACTAGGGTGACCACATGTTCTGGTTTGCCCAGGACAATCAAAGTTCATACCTCTTGTCCCCTTCATTCTCCATAATACTCCCAAATGTAGACAATATATCATAAGGCTGCCCTATTCATAATGGAAGTGAACACATGGTGCTCTCAGAAGTCAGCAAATCCTCAAATACAAGCAGAATAAGTTATTTACCCTAATACATTCTAAAATCAAAAATGAAATTAGGAGTAAGCCCCAAAGTTTCCAGATTGCCTGTTTTCTAATGGTTTTCCAGGCATTAAAAAAAAACCCACTCACAAAGTGTCCCACCCCTCCCTGACCTCTAACTTTTGGGCATGAAGGTAAGTTCGAACATCCTTGTCAGCTGCTTCCATTCCCTGTTTTCAACTGTCAGGTTCCCCAAGATAACTTTTATACCAAGTACATCTGGGTATTATAAATTGCATCATGGGAACATTTAATTTACACAAATTCAACTACCTGGCACTCTGATCAAAAAGGATAACTCCAGACAGGTGGATCACGAGGTCAGGAGATCGAGACCATCCTGGCTAACACGG
>NW_012102055.1:3528803-3529135 GCF_000951045.1 Mandrillus leucophaeus | reverse complement strand
TCTACCAGAGGTACAAGGAGGAGCTGGTACCATTCCTTCTGAAGCTATTCCAATCAATAGAAAAAGAGGGAATCCTCCCTAACTCATTTTATGAGACCAACATCATCCTGATACCAAAGCCTGGCAGAGATACAAAAAAAAAAGAGAATTTTAGACTAATATCCCCGATGAACATTGATGCAAAAATCCTCAATAAAATACTGGCAAAACAAATCCAGCAGAACATCAAAAAGCTTGTCCACCATGATCAAGTGGGCTTCATCCCTGGGATGCAAGGCTGGTTCAACACATGCAAATCAATAAACGTAATCCAGCATATAAACAGAACCAAA
>NW_012102055.1:3527913-3528753 GCF_000951045.1 Mandrillus leucophaeus | reverse complement strand
GAAGTCAAATTGTCCCTGTTTGCAGATGACATGATTGTATATTTAGAAAACCCCATCGTCTCAGCCCAAAATCTCCTTAAGCTGATAAGAAACTTCAGCAAAGTCTCAGGATACAAAATTAATGTGCAAAAATCACAAGCATTCTTATACACCAGTAACAGACAAACAGAGAATCAAATCATGAATGAACTCCCATTCACAATAGCTTCAAAGAAATAAAATACCTAGGAATCCAATTTACAAGGGATGTAAAGGACCTCTTCAAGGGGAACTACAAACCACTGCTCAGCTCAATGAAATAAAAGAGGACACAAACAAATGGAAGACCATACCATGCTCATGGATAGGAAGAATCAATATTGTGAAACTGGCCCTACTGCCCAAGGTAATTTATAGATTCAATGCCATCCCCATTAAGCTACCAATGACTTTCTTTACAGAATTGGAAAAAACTGCTTTAAAGTTCATATGGAACCAAAAAAGACCCCGCATTGCCAAGACAATCACAAGCAAAAAGAACAAAGCTGGAGGCATCATGCTACCTGACTTTGAACTATACTACAAAGCTACAGTAACCAAAACAGCATGGTATTGGTACCAAAACAGAGATATAGACCAATGGAACAGAACAGGGCCCTCAGAAATAATACCACACATCCTCAGCCATCTGACCTTTGACAAACCTCAGAAAAACAAGAAATAGGTAAAGGATTCCCTATTTAATAAATGGTGCTGGGAAAATTGGCTAGCCATAAGTAGAAAGCTGAAACTGGATCCTTTTCTTACTCCTTATATGAAAATTAACTCAAGATGGATTGGAGACTTAAATGTTAGACCTAA
>NW_012102055.1:3519965-3527863 GCF_000951045.1 Mandrillus leucophaeus | reverse complement strand
TCGGGAGGCTGAGGCAGGAGAATGGCATAAACCCGGGAGGTGGAGCTTGCAGTGAGCTGAGATCTGGCCACTGCACTCCAGCCTGAGCGACAGAGCAAGACTCCGTCTCAAAAAAAAAAAAGGGATAACTCCAATCAGCCTAGGTATTCTGCCCCCAACAACTGCCCTTAGTGACCGTCTGCCCACAGGTGATGACCATGGAGGACTGCTCAACCATTTGGTGAGACATGTGGACAGAACTTGCCAGTTTCAGACATAGCCATGATCTGCACCTTTAGGAGCCAGGTGGACGGTTGGTAAAGGTTCTTTCAACACCTTCGAGAAAGAAATGGTAGGAGGTATAGAGAGTAATACAGAAATAATGACCATGAGGAAGGGAAACGGCAACCGTGTTTACCCAAACATGATGATGATGATGAAGAGGAAGAGAAGCTGCAGTTCATTATATGATTACATCACCCTGGGTACCTACCACATTGACTTACATAAACACACCTTTCTGTGCAGGGCTGCCAGTACAAAACCCTGGGCTTTGCAAGGAATTTGCAAAGGGGGTGATCACATTTATTGATCATATTTAGTGTGTACAATTATTTTCAAAGGGTCTTATTCTATAACAGAGGCTGGGAAATAACACGCTCTGTACATCAATATGCTTGCAAAACATGTGAAAACTGAGAGTCTGAGCTAGTCTAACAGCAAGCACTGTTGTCCTAGAGGCAGGCAGAGATAGCCCCAGAAGTTCTACACAAAGAAGGGATGCAGCAGTGGCAATCGATTAAGTGGGGAGGAAGGCCAGTCTTGGAGTTATATTTGCATTGCAAACCCATCGCTTTTACTTAATACAAAATACCTGTATTTTGAGCAGCCTTCAGAACTGATGGAGATGACAGGAGGTATGGGCACTCCTGCTGCCACCACGGGGGCAGGTGGGAGGGCAGTATCTCCTTACGTTGACAGCAGCGCTAGAAAAGATTGCCCTCTAAGCCAGTGCTGCTCAAAGAAAGGGCAACAGACCACTGTCTGCCCTGAACTGTTTGTGCAGATCTGTGAGGAGGTAAGTATAAAAATGGGAGTGTTTAGAAATGTTTACAGCAGTTTGTGGACAGGCACGGTGGCTCATGCCTGGAATCTCAGCACTTTAGGAGGCTGAGGCGGGCGGATCACTTGAGGTCAGGAGATCGAGACCAGGCTGGCCAACATGGTGAAACCCCATCTCTACTAAATATACAAAAATTAGCCAGGTGTGGTGGTGCGTGGCTGTAATCCCAGCTACTTGGGAGGCTGAGGCATGAGAATCACTTGAACCACGGAGGTGGAGGTTGCAGTGAGCTGAGATCATGCCACTGCACTCCAGGATGGGCGACAGAGTGAGACTTTGTGTCCATAAAAAAAAAGAAATATATATATACACACACACACACACACACACGTTAATAATTACCTATTTTACCTTCTTTATATAATACATCTTTGATCCAGTGTGTACTGTATACCCACAGCACATCTCAATTGGGACCAGGCACATTTCAAGAGGCAGAGAAATGGCCCTGTCTCCCCAAGCTCCTGACCACCCCCTGGTGCATGGGCCCAAAGCCCTGCCCACTCATGGAGAGTTGGTAACACTGATGGGTTCTGGAAAGATGCCCCTCACATCACACCGTCACCAGACACACTCACAAGGAGACCTTAGTCCTGGGAGACCTGCAAGCTAGTCAGAGAGGCACCAAGGGACAGGTCCCCTCTACTCTTCTCTTCAGCTGATCTGAGAAGGAAAGGAAGCAGCATAAGGACCTGTGTGTGTGAGAGAGAGAGAGAGTGTGTGTGTGTGTGTGTGTTATCCATTCTAAGAGTTTCTATGGTAAAGCCCACTTGTCCAGAGAGAAAAGAACCAGCCCTAAGACTCACCCTCAGTAGTGGACAATGAGCCTGTAACACATGATGCCCGAGGAGTCTTTCTTGTGAACAGACAGCCACCAGTTCACCTTGAAAAGAGCCACTCACCCTTCCAGGTGACCAGTGCTTGCTCCCTTTAGAGTCTGGTGCTGTTGTACTGCACAGCACCCTGTGGCCAGAGAAGCTGGCACGTTTCCAAGACACCCACCACCACAGTTTGGTATATTGGGTAAGACCAGGTGCATATATGAGTGAGCACACAGGGTGAGTCCCAGACACAGAGCACTCAAGGTACAATCTTGTCTACTGCAGTCCGTCCAGGGTTGCTTCACTTAAACAACAACTGTGTGTGGCTTTAAACAGTTAAGGAGGTTGTTTAAATGGAAAAAGCCTTGAAATGAGACCAAACAGGTCTCTGCTTTTCCCCGAATTGATGATCATGTGCTTTATTTATCCAACAAAACTCTCCTTCTGAATATAACTGAAATCCTGACCATGTCCAAGGGAGCTAAGGAAATATGAGTCGTCCGAACACTGCATTTCGCTCATGAAGACATTAACTGCCTACAGGTAATGAACATCCAGGTGAAAAGTGGCAAGTTACAGGGGAACAGCAAGAGACATTTGGGGCCACCCAAGAGCAGTGGCATCCTCCCCACACCACTGCTCAGGCCAAGGCTCACACTGCTATTCAGACCCCTCAGCACATGGAGGGGGGTCTCCGGGGGAGCACACCTGATGGATAATGCCAACACTCAGAAAGGCTTCACCTGCTGAATTCTGAAACATTCAATTAAAATATGGAAATGCAGCGCTAACGGGATTAAAAAGAACTCAATTACAATGGCAGCACTCCCTTTCAGAGTCTTAAATACCAGGACAGGGCTAATTACTGAACGCTGAGTTACACTGCTTCCTTAGGTATAATTCACACAAAATGTTTTTCTGTCTAGAAATAAACTCCACTTGATCTGCCTCAGAGAACACAAGTAAAAGGTCATTTTCTGTGCTATTTTTTCAAGAGATTAGCTATTAATCCAGCTCCTCAGAGGCAACTTTCTATACCACTGTCAAAGCAACGACTCTTGTTTTTTAGAGGCAGTGGGTTCTCCACCCATAAAGAAGGCCCAATACACCTTTTTCTCTTCCAAATTCAACTTGAAACGCTGAACTGCTCACACTCAGAAGCAGCCACGCCCACCTGACAGGTTACCTGTTTACTGGAGATCAAAAGATGACTCTATTCCAAAAGACATTACCACAAGAAGAAAGTCTAAAGCAACAGCAAAGAGATGCTATTTTATTCATTTATGCCTTCTAATTTCAATGATGCTCTTCATAAAAAGGTCTTTTCCAGGTGCCAACGAAGAGCAATCCCCCCAGACAAACCTCAGTGAGGGAGGCAAATCTGGTACCATGAACACAGGGTGTGGCCTGCAATTCTTACCTCTACAAACACAAATGCCTTGGTGTAGCCCCTGACATAGAGAAAGGGTTCCAAACTATTTGGTCAGTAATGACCCCAGGATTCCCCACTCTGAACCAACAACTGCTGAATCTTTAGCAACAAACCACACAACTGTTGATAGCTGTTTACTTATCATTTATCCTCTTTATCCAAATCTGAGGGAAAACAGAACTGAGGAAAGCCACACGCACTAAGCCAATCCCCTTTTCCAGTGGAGTTCTAGCTAAAAGTTTGGTCAGTCATGGCTCCAATAACACAGCCAAAGACAAAATGGACCGCGTAAGAAGGGTTCAAATGGCTTTGCATTCAGTAGCACACAGGCTCAAAAAACAGCAAATGAGCTTAGAATACATTGGGCTACAAGAGCAAAGTCTTCCATTTTTAGAACATATTCAAGATTCCAACAATGTTTCTGACCACATTCCATTCAGTCATTCTCACAAAAAGCAGATCTCCTAACACAGCCTGACCACCAACAAACACAGTGGAATCACTTCCGTTCAGCTCATCCTTCCCACTGAGGCCTCAGCCTCTAAGCTCACCATCATGTTACGAAAGGGCTCAGATTCTTCACCATCCTTTTGGTAAGGCACAGGAGTGAAGGCACTCGCCCACCACTACCAGCTACCATGGTACCATGGTACCTGAACCTGGGGGTAGCTTCCTGGGGACCTTTTTGAACAACACCTAAAGCTGCTCTCACTGTCCGCTGGCTTGAGTTCCAACTCTCTTCTCATATTAACTATGAATTAACTGTGAGAAAGGGTACAGGCAGGGGTGGGAGTTGCTGTGGGTGCAAGTGGTTTCTGTGTCAGAGGGCACATTATGAATGCATGTACATGTGTGAGGATAGTGATGAACTCAGATCAATCTGTTAAATTTCAAAATTACCAATTGTTAATTTGTTTCAAACTCTCCTTATCCCCCGATATCCTGAAAAGCAAAATTTTATGTTTTTAAACATAACAACACTCCTAGTCTTCAAGTTCCTTAAAACAGCACCAATACTGTCTAGACCAGCTCTGTCCAGCCGAATTATCTGTGATGGAAATGTCTTATCTTTGCAGTAATCCAGTACAGAAGTCACAAATGGCTGTCAAGCATGAGAAACGTGGCTAGTGCAAATCAATTAAATTCATAATTTTATTTCAGTATAGCTTTTGTGGCTAGTGGCCATGCTACTGGACAGCAAAGGTCAGATAAACTGCCTTAACAACTGCTCTAAGATGGAAGCTTATTTAGTGACCCAAGTCTCCCCTTGGCAGAGTGTGGAGGCAAAATAAGAACCAGCATGCTTCCGGACATGCTTCCTGATCTTCTTCCCCTGCCCCACCCTCTCCTTGATCATCTTCCTCTGCAGTGGTGTTTCTCAACCTCAGCACTACTGACATTCAGAGCTGGATAATTCTTTGGAGTGAGGTCTGTCCTGTACATTTTAGGATGTTGAATAGCAACCCTGGACTCTACCTACTAGAAGCTGGTAGGTAGCATGTCACCCTCCCCTATTTGTGACAACCAAAAATGTCTCCAGAGTTGTCAAATGCCCCCAAAGGTGCAAAACGGGTGAGAACCACTGCTCTAGAGATAACTTTTAAAAACAACAGTGATAACAACAAAATTTCTGTTCTTAGAATTTCTGTCTCTGCTTATTTTACAGGATGAGTTACCTTCTCATATTTGCCCTTGGTTAGGCATCTTTTCCCCACCCCTTGCAGACACCCTTTTGAACCTGAGTCCACTGGACTCACTGGAGTCCATTGGAGTTCCTGTGCCATTTTTCTAAAGTTTCTGCCCATGTAAACACATACACTGAGTGCCCAGCTACCCTCGTGCTCAGGAGAGAGGCTCACTGGAGACCAAATGACCTGCCTGTAAAGCTACCAACTACTTGTGTTAATCTACCCTGGCCAGTGTCCTTAATATAAACAGACAGCCAAAGACATCCAGATATTTGGGGGCACATCTATAGCTCAAAAAAAAAACTGAGTAGAATAAACAGAACTGACTCTGAGCAAAAAAGCTACTTCAGCAAACAGAAATGAGTATTTTAAAAGTTCAGTCAGTATGTATCTTTGGAGAGCATCAAGAAAACATAATACCCCTAAAAACAAAATAAGAAAACAGAAACAAACAAACAAAAATGGCTGCTACGAAAAAGCAGAAATTAGGATTAAAAAAATGAGTTCATGGATATTAAAAATATGATTGCCAAAATTAAAAACTTAGTAGAAAGGTTGGGAGATTAATAATTTCAAGTTTAATAATTGCCCCATGGGGTTAAAAAACAAACAGAAAAAGAATGGAAAATACTGAGAAAGTTTAAGAAAAATGACAACCTGGGAGGATTATCAACTGGTCTCCAGGCTTTCCAGAAAGAAAGAGGAGAAAAATAAATAGTGAGAAAATATTGAAAATGGCAATAATAGAAGAAGAGAGCTTCCTCGAGCTAAAGAAAAGTCAAGGGAATTTAGATTTAAGAAACCTAGATTACCAGAAAGGATGAAAACGGAACACATCTTCATGAAGTTTGAGGACACCAAGATCAAGACAGGTCTCCACAGGACCCAGAAGGAAAAAAGAAAAGCTCCCATCCAAGGATGAGAATACGGTCAGTAAATGGTCCTCACAGAAACAGCAGAAGCAGAACCATGGCCTTCAGAATTCTGAAGAAAAGAATTTTGAACCTAGAATTCTACAGCCATACAAACTAACAGTCAAGTGTAAAGACTACAGAGACATTTTCAGATTTACTTTTTAAAAGGCAGAAGATTTACATTCTAAACATTCTTCTAGGGAAAAAAAATTATTGAAAATAGACTTCAGCACAAATAAAAAAGAAACCCAAGAAAGATGAAGACAGGAGTGGGAGGTTCCACAAAGATGACCCACCCAGCAGGACAGTGAAAGGAAGCTACGGATTCCTGCTGGATGGCAGCAGCCCACAGGGCAGGTCCAGGCAGTGGCCCAGTCAGACGCCCCAGGGAGAAAACTGGTCTCATAAAACAGAAAGCATGACTGACAGGGAGGAAAACCTTAGGAATATGGCAAAAGCACATCTGCTAAGAAAAACATTAGTTTGCCAATTCTTTTAAAATTTTTGTAGTCAGGTTTTTTGTTTTTGTTTTTGCCTTATTCCAGACGTGATTTCTACTCCAACAGAACTAGTGATACCTTTGTGACCAGATTTCCATCCTATGTGGCAGGCATGTTCTCTTCAGTATCCCTGCCTCAGGCACTGACACAGAGACATAAAAGACCAACCTGCTCCCGGTCACCATGTTGGCAGCCACAACACCTGACATTACTGAGGAGTTAAATCTGACCTGCAGTAGATCAGTATCTCTGTGGTCTCTAGTATGTACTCCAGCCTGGCTTTTCTAGCCTGCATCTAACCTGGATCTTTATTCTATAGCCCTTGCTAAATTAGCCAACTTTCCCAGTACCTTCTGGACTCAACAACTGTCCAGTCCGGGAAATGAGAAAAGTGGAAATTCAAAAACAAGGATATAGCCAATAGCACCCAAGGGAAGGGTTCAATTGTCAAGAAAATTAAAATTAAGGAAGAAGAGCTTATTACAGAGATGGAGGGAAGGGGGTGGGAGTACGATACACAGTTGTGGTTACTCAGGGATACTGGAATGGAAACCAAAATCTTTCTTGGTTTGAAAAGATTATCAGGGCACGCCCAAGATGGCCAAATAGGAACAGCTCCAGCCTCCAGCTCCCAGCGTGAGTGACACAGAAGACGGGTGATTTCTGCATTTTCAACTGAGGTACCCAGTTCATCTCACTGGGACGTGTCGGACAGTTGGCACTGGTCCACGGGTGCAGCCCAACTAGCGAGAGCTGAAGCAGGGTGAGGCATTGCCTCACCTGGGAAGTGCAAGGGGGAAGGGAATTCCTTTTCCTAGCCAAAGGAAACTGAGACACAAAACACCTGGAAAATCAGGTAACTCCCACCCTAATACTGTGCTTTACCAAGGATCTTAGCAAACGGCACACCAGGAGATTATATCCCACACCTTGGCCCAGAGGGTCCCATGCCCACGGAGCTTTCCTCATTGCTAGCACAGCAGTCTGAGATCTAACTGCAAGGCAGCAGCGAGGCTGGGGGACGGGCGCCCACCATTGCTGAGGCTTAAGCAGGTAAACAAAGCCTCCAGGAAGCTCGAATTGGGTGGAGCCCACCACAGCTCAAGGAGGCCGGCCTACCTCTGTAGACTCCTCCTCTGGGGACAGGGCACAGCTAAACAAAAACCAGCAGAAACCTCGGCAGATGTAAATGCCCCTGTCTGACAGCTTTGAAGAGAGCAATGGATCTTCCAGCACAGAGATTGAGATCTGAGAATGGACAGACTGCCTGCTCAAGTGGGTCCCTGACCCCTCTGTAGCCTAACTGGGAGACATCCCCCATTAGGTGCAGACCAACACCTCACACCTCACACGGTGGGCTACACCCCTGAGAGGAAGCTTCCAGAGCAAGAATCAGACAGCAACACTCACTGTTCAGCAACATTCCATCTTCTGCAGCCTC
>NW_012102055.1:3508870-3516367 GCF_000951045.1 Mandrillus leucophaeus | reverse complement strand
CCATCAGAGTGAACAGGCAACCTACAGAATGGGAGAAAATTTTTGCAATCTACTCATCTGACAAAGGGCTAACATCCAGAACCTATAAAGAACTCAAACAAATCTACAAGAAAAAAACAACCCCATCAAAAAGTGGGCAAAGGATATGAAAAGACACTTCTTAAAAGAAGACATTCACATACAGCCAACAGACACATGAAAAAATGCTCATCATCACTGGCCATCAGAGAAATGCAAATCAAAACCACAATGAGATACCATCTAACACCAGTTAGAATGGCAATCATTAAAAAATCGGGAAACAACAGGTGCTGGAGAGGATGTGGAGAAATAGGAACACTTTTACACTGTTGGTGGGACTGTAAACTAGTTCAACCCCTGTGGAAAACAGTGCGGTGATTCCTCAAGGATCTGGAACTAGAAATACCATTTGACCCAGTCATCCCATTACTGAGGATATACCCAAAGGATTATAAGTCATGCTGCTATAAGGACACATGCACAGGTATGTTTATTGTGGCACTATTCACAATAGCAAAGAGCTGGAGTCAACCCAAATATCCATCAGTGACAGACTGGATTAAGAAAATGTGGCACATATACACCACGGAATACTATGCAGTCATAAAAAAGGATGAGTTCGTGTCCTTTGTAGGGACATGGATGCAGTTAGAAACCATCATTCTCAGCAAACTATCGCAAGAACAGAAAACCAAATACTGCATGTTCTCACTCATAGGTGGGAATTGAACAATGAGATCACTTGGACTCGGGAAGGGGAACATCACACACCAGGTCCTACTGTGGGGGGGCGGGGGATAGCATTAGGAGATATACCCAATGTAAATGACGAGTTAATGGGTGCAGTACACCAACATGGCACATGTATGCGTATGTAACAAGCCTGCACGTTGTGCACATGTACCCTAGAACTTAAAGTATTTAAAAAAAAAAAAATCTCCAGACATTTCCAGACAGAAAAAAAAGAAAAGATTATCAGTCCTTCCCTCTATCTTGGTCTGAGTGACCAATAAAAGGATCTTCCCTTTCACTGTTTCTGCCTCTCATCTTTGGACCATTTTGAAGGATGTACAAATAGACACTTTGTCTAAAATGGAAGTGAATAAGAGACTCTCTATTTATTATGCAACAGATTAAAATGATTGTAGGCAAATTTCTCCTGTCAACAATGATTAGGTTACATAGCAAGATTTTAAAATGGACCTCAGGCATCACACTGTATATTAGCTCTAAGCAAAATAAAAAACTCTAAATTATAATTTAAATCAACCAGGAATGAGTTCTATTCCTATTCAGAATCATCAGCTTACTTCATGCATTTTATCTGACAGAAGGACAAACCAGCAATTTGAAAGACTTAAAGAATTATTAGGTCATTCTGTAAAAGGAGAAGCCAAAGCAAGCACACAGAACATACATGCATCAGTTAGTATTTCCTGAAAGTCTACTGCATCCCAGGCACTGGGGTGAGTCCAATGCTCATTTCTAAGTGATGACTTGTGTGTCAGGCCTGTGTCAGGCCTGTGGTCCCATCCTACTGCTCTCTCTGACACTGAAAGGCCAGACAGACTCCCTGGGTGCATTCAGCTCACATGGTGCAATAGAGGAAGGGCTCTGGGATGTCCCTGTGCTCCACACCGCCCCCATTCTGTTGCTCCTACCTGCCCACAAGATTGCACATGAGGACAGAAAGGCATAATGCAAAAATTCTATTGTTGAAAAGACCTAACAAGTTCAAAAAATATGGCCAGGGTCTGGCAAAGGACATAATGAATCATTAGGAACTACTCTACTTAAAGACCATTTGTATTATTTTTTAAAGACATTTGCTATATGCCCCCCTTATTAGGGTGCTCCTTAGTACATCTCTTTCATCAGGAGTTCATTGAACAAAGTCTGTTAGGTAACATGTTTTCTCTCTAGCTGTAAAACTGCCCTCCAGCTACCTGTGTCTCTCTGGCCCAGAGTGCCCGCCCACAGACAATGCTATGTTCTTGTGCAAAGCACGGCAGGGGTATTGAATCTCTGGCCTGAATATGTGGGAAGAGAACCCTGCCAATGCCCCCATAAACAACAACTCTCTGGGGCTCACTATCCCTAATGAGAGAATCCAGCACTCTGTCATTTTGTAATAAATGAAAAATCAGTTAACATGTGCTTTAGTATATACTGACCATTGGGAAAAATATTTCAAAAACACTATGGGAAAACAGCAGTAGCTTTTTCAGCTCATAGAGTCAGGCACTACTCTGATGCCACCTTTTATCTGTAGTCCTTTGTACATAAAGTAGTTTTACAGTCAGTCTCCACACAACCCTGTCCTGTGAAAAGCCTTCCTTCCTCCCAAGGTCCCCCTTCCTCTGAGTCTCTGCTACACCCTCAAGCTCCAAGAATCTTTGTCCAAGTCTTCACTTCCCTAGACACCCTCCAATCGAATCTCAGTCCACTGAGGCCCTGACTGCCACCTCCATCATGCCACTGGCACCATGTCAAAAGGGTCACTGTGAGTGTGGAAGGTGTGGAATAAACAAGTACATATTGGATACCATGTACACTACTCGGGTGATTAGTACACTAAAATCTCAGAATTCACCACTATGTAATTCATCCACATAACAAAAAAAAACCATTCATATCCCAAAAGCTGTTGAAATTTTAAAAATCAAAAATTTTTAAAAAAAAGGTCACCACTATTTGCACAGGAAAATTTTCTGCAGGATATGCAAGGAGAATTTTATTTTTTAGTAATGTGCTCTCTTTGAATTTTCTAACCAAGTGGATGTTCCTTTGACTTTTAAAAACATCAATAGAGGCTACTGAAGATGGTCAAATGGTGAGCCACTAAAAAGAACCTGTGTTTTAAGAAGTCCATTTAAGAAATGTTCTCTTGAGAAACAAACAAATAGTAACTTTCCAGCAGAGAAACCTGACTGATACCATCTTGACCAAGTGAGTGATCAAGGTCAGCATCAGTAGTCATGAGACCATCAATGCCATGTGCCCTGACATGGCGCACCAAGGACATCAAATTCCCAAACTGAGGGGCACTCTACAAAATAACTGGCCTGTGTCTTCAGATGCATCAAGATCGTAAGACTGGAGGAGGCTAAGACACACCTAAATGAATGTGGGATTCTAGATTGGATTCTGGACCCAGTGGGACAATGGCAATATTCAAATAAGGCCTGCAAATTTGTTATTAGTTAATACTACATTACCAATAGTAACTCGTTGGTTTTGATCACTACTACAGATACGTGAGATCATTAACATTTCGGAAAATTGGGTAAAAGGAATATGAGAACTCTTCTGGTCTATTTTTGCAACTTCATTAAGTCTGGAATTATTTCAAAGTAAGTTTAAGATACATAGATGTACACACACATATACACACATGACACATACAGGATCACTCTTGACTGCGTGGCAAACAAGCCCAATGGCACTGTCCAAATGCTCACCTCCTCAGCCTCTTAACGGCGAGACAGCATGGAGCTGCCCTTCTAGAAAGTCTCTCCCATGAGGCTTCCACACTGAGGCACTTCTCTGGCTCCTCTTCCACCTCTACAGCCATCCCCACACATGCTGGACTCCATCCTCCTTGAGGAAAACCTCTAACAGATGACTTGCCTCATCATGGGAGATTTGACAGGAACTTGAAGGCCAGACCTCCATGTCCTGCCAGGCAGGTCCCCATGACTGTCCTGCTAGCATCACACGAAAACCCCAAAGCTGCCCCTCCCCATGTCCCCATTAGCCTGTTCAAGCCTTGCTGTCACCTCGGGGTCCTTCTCCACATCTCCCACTTCTCTGGCCTTCTCTGTTCCTACTGCTGACCCATTTCCAGGCCTCCATTTGCTCCACCCAAGCCTCTTGCACAGAGACTCAGGGTGACAGATGGGGAAAAGAATACCACCTCAGGTGGGAAGACCTGGGTTTGAGGCCTCATTCTGCCATGGCCTACCTGTGGTTTTGGAGAAAACTTTTTGAGACCCAGTCTTTTTCACATGTAAAACAGGTTATTAAATAAGAGCCCCTATGGCAGGCTCTCTTGACCTAATAGCCTTCCTCTCCTGCTGCAACTCCACTCCAGAGTGTGAAAATGCCACCAATCCACTTACCCAAACTCCCTGGTGACCTGCTGGACAGTAACCCAGCTCTGCCCAGAGGATATAAGAGAGTATGCTGGGCACTGTTGGCAAAGACTCCTCTACCTGGCAAAGGAAAGAAAATGAAGGGAAACACCAACCCTCCGGCCTGCCTTGGACATAGACATGGAGGGTGTAAGGGCACTGCTGTGGCAGCCATTTCGTAACCAAGAGGAGATGAGGTAAAGGACAGAGAGGACAACAGAACCCCAGTACCTCGGGGCTGCCAAAGTCACCAGCCCTGGAGTTCCTGGGCTTGGGCCTCGGAACTTATGAAAGAAAATTAAATGTTCTTATTGTTTAAGGAACTTTTAACTGATAATTCTATTTGACTGTGACTTTCAGCCATGGCAGGGCTCTGTCACCAACTATTCATAAGAGGATAAGGAGACAGACGCAGGCAGGGAGCGGGAGGAGGGAATGGGAATGAGGTGAGCAGCAGTATCACAGCTGGAGGACTGGACGTTGATGGCCAGCTCCTCACTTCCAGGTGTTTCCACATCAAGCATCCTGCAGACAGCTAACAAGTTCATTCTACAAAGTACAGTTCTCACCACTTTATCCTTCCTCTGCTCGGAAACAGTCAATGGTTCCTCACTGTCCACAAGGGATGCTTAACGCACGTGGGTTTTGCAGCTAGAAAGACAAGGTAAGGACTTCGGATGTAAATGTAGAGGCTAAAAAAATAAATCACTGAATATATATAGATGAAATAACACTGAGATTGGTTTCAAAGTAACAGAGGATGTTAAAGGGTTGACAAAATCAGAGTTGCCATCCTGGGTGTCCACTGATGCTAGACACATGGGGGTTCGACAGACTCTTTTGCCCAGCGTACATGTGCTTAATATTTTCTGTAATAAAAATTTAAGATCATTTCAAGTTAATAATACAAACTGAACTATGTAATTGTTGTTAAAAACATATCAGCAGATCCTAGAAAAGCTTATCAGAGTATTAAAAAATGTGTGATTTGCTAAAGTTTTACTGATTTGCTCATACAAAGGTGTTCATACCCATTTCTTGGAATTTCTCTTCAGTCAAATAAAAATATTATTAGAATAAAGATGATCACTTGCATACTACTTATAATTGTGAAAAAATCTAGATGTCCAAGAGTAAGGTTATGGTAAACGATTTTATAAATAGCATGCAAACACAAAAATGATATGAGTTAAATATCCACACTCCAAAAATCTGAAATCCAAAATGTTCCAAAATACAAAACTTTTTGAGAACAGACACGATCCTGAAAGGCTGTACTCAAAGCGAATTGCACTGGAGAATTTTGGATTTTGAATGTTTCTATTAGGGATGCTCATCCAATAAGTATAATGCAAATATTCCAAATTCTGAAAAAATCCAAAACACTTCTGATCCCAAGCATTTTGGCTAAGGGATACTCTCCCTCTATATACAATTTAGTCACCCTCACTGAAAATGGTAAAGCTTTAAGTGAAAAAGTTCATGATGATTACACCAATAAGGCCATGTGAATATTTGCAAAACACTATGAAGAAATAAAAATAAGGAATCAAAATAGTTGTATTAAGCACATTGGTTTTCTTATTGTATTCAATGTTTTTGTAATGTTGCTTTAAATAATTTTTTTTTTTTTTGAGACAGAGTCTCACTCTGTCACCCAGACTGGAGTACAGTGGCACGATCTCTACTCACTACAAGCTCCGCCTCCTGGGTTCACACCATTCTTCTGCCTCAGCCTCCCTAGTAGCTGGGACTACAGGCACCCGCCACCACGCCTGACTAAGTGTTTTGTATTTTTAGTAGAGACGGGGTTTCACCGTGTTAGCAGTATGGTCGCTATCTCCTGACCTCATGATCCGCCTGCCTCAGCCTCCCAAAGTGCTGGGATTACAGGCGTGAACCACCACACCTGGCCGCTTTAAATAATTTTTAAGAGATTTAACCAATCTTGAGTACAAGATTTTTCTTCAGTTTCTCAGATTTTAAGCGCAAGCAGTAAAAACTACAGTTCAGGGCGGGCGCGTTGGTTCACGCCTATAATCCCAGCACTTTGGGAGGCTGAGGTGAGCGTTATCACCTGAGGTCAGGAGTTCGAGACCAGCCTGACCAACATGGAGAAACCCCATCTCTACTAAAAATACAAGATTAGCTGGGTGTGGTGGTGCATGCCTGTCTGTAATCCCAGCTTCTCGGGAGGCTGAGGCAGGAGAATCACTTGAACCCGGGAGGCCAAGGTTGCAGTGAGCCGAGATTGCGCCATTGCACTCTGGCCTAAGCAACAAGAGCAAAACTTCATCTCAAAAACAAACAAACAAACAAACATACAAAAAACTACAGTTCACCTGTGAGCACAGTGACCTTTTCTAGACTCTGCTGCAGTGTGTCAGTCACACCCATGAATTTCCTCCCTAACCTGAGCATCCATCACAACCGCAGGACCCACAGTCTAGGAAGGCACCTGACCTGAAGGGCCAGGATGACCAAACCACCTGAGACTGAGAAAGACGTGGAAACCACAGATGTCATCTTTCCTGGTCTTGGCAAGGCCCTGCATGTCCCCATTTTCACCTACAATGAGACTCTGAGACAGGCGGCCTGACTTGCTCAAAGACATGAGTGTCTGAGAGGTGGGGGAATGCACACAGGCAGGAAGGTGACATATGAGGTCCACTCCCCTCGCTCCTGGAAAATTCCAGGGAAGATTCTGGAGCAGAGGTGTGCTCTTTACAGAAGACAATGCAGCCTGGGTGCAGATATGACAACAGCATCCATTAAAATATGGTCAGATAGGAGTCTGCAAAACATCTTGACTTTAAGGGAAAACAATTTCTCTAGACTATTATAATTGTCACCAAAGCCTTAAATCCTCCCATCCTCCTGACTGAATAAAACTTGGGCCAGGGACAGTGGCTCATGCCTATAATCCCAGCACTTTGAGAGGCTGAGGCAGGTGAATTTCTTGAGCCCAGGAATCTGTGGCCAGTTTGGGCAACATAGTGAGACTCCCATCTCTACATAAACAAAATTAAAAATAAATTAGCCATGTGTAGTGGCACATGCCTGTAGTCCCAGCTACTTGGGAGGCTGAGGCAGGAAGCTCACTTGAGCCTCGGGGGTTGAGGCTGAAGTGAGCTATGACTGTACCACTGCACTCCAGCCTGGGCAACAGAACAAGACCCTGTCAGAAGAAAGGGAAAGGGAGGAAGAAAGAGAAAAAGGGAGGGAGGGCAGAAGGAAGTGGGGGAGGAAGGAAAGAAGGAAAGAGAAAGAGAGAAAGAGGGGGAAAGAGAGAAAAGAAAGAAAAAGAAAGAGAGAGGGAGGGAGGGGGAGGGACAGAGGGAAG
>NW_012102055.1:3476158-3508595 GCF_000951045.1 Mandrillus leucophaeus | reverse complement strand
GAGGGAGGGAGGAAGAGAGGGAGGGAGGGAGGAAGAGAGGGAGGGAGGGATGGAGGGAGGAAGAGAGGGAGGTAGGGAACTGGCATAAGCAAAGCATTTCCCTTATGGAAGGCACGAGATTCCCAGAGACCTGCACTGGTTTCTCCTGGTTTTATTTACCAACCAATAAATGAAATTCTTACAACCAGAGGCAGGTGTGTGCATGAATGAGCGACCTTCCGTGTCAATCTCGTTTTCTTCCAGGCAAGGACTGGTTGGGTTCTGTGGCCAGCTACCCAGTCCACTCCAGCTCTGTGTGTGAATCGTTGCTGACATTTGTACAAGGGGAAAGGGATTTCTCCTAAAGGCTTGATGCTAACACTGAAGCAGGATCTGATTTTAACTCTTAACTGCAAGATACTGCAGGGCACATTTGCAGAACACATGCTTAGTATCTGTGCCCTGATACGTTTCATGCTGGTCATGACCTGAAGGAAATCTATTGGCACATATACTATATGTCAGGTGTTTTTAAGTTGATCATGGTGGCTCTGAGGTACAACTTTTTCCTCACATACTGTACATACCTGAGACCCCTCTTGGGGAACTGCAGTCTTTAATCATGCTGTGTAAGACTGCTGTGGCATAAGTTCTCTTGTCCAAATAAAATTATTAATAAGATCTATATGTAGTGATATACACACTTTTTATTATTTTCTAGATGTCTACAAATAAATGCAATTTGTGACCTGTATATAAAAAAAGTAGGAGTCTGCAAAGTGTTCCATTTATGAGGATCTCACTGAGGCGTGTCCCCCTCAGGGAAATGCAATCGTTTCGGGAGGCCCAGCTGCTGCTCCCTAACCCAGTTGTTCCCTTTCCCAGCAAAGGCCTCCCTTCCCGCAGCCTCCAGCTGAGGTTGCTTGTTAGCTTCTAAACCAGTTTTATGGTATGAAAGGTTATGGTAGTAATAGCCTCAATGTATTTAATGGTGAGTGCTAAGCAGAAGGTTTCACACATTTTCCTTAGAGCCCTCGCCAACGCTCTGGAGAGCAGGTTCTAAACAGCCCACTATCCAGTGTAAGAAGATGCAGCTCAGAGAGGCAAAGGGACCAACTGCAAGACACGGGTGGGCTCAATTTATCTGCACTAATCTGTCTCACCATTTGTAAAATATGATGCTTAATTATCTCTCTTCCCTGCTGAGAAGGGGGAATAGGAGCTCACTCCTGAATCCCCAGGGAGCCGTGAGCACTGCAATACTGACATTTATGATGTAAGAATTTCTGGGTTCGCTTCTCACACCTTGTTCCTCACCCAGACAGTGTCTCTGTGAGTGCCAGGCCTGGTCTTTCTTGCTCCTCACAGCATCTCTGTGGTCGGAACAGGGTCTGAGAAGATACTTAGCAACAGCTGCAGACTAAACAAGCTCATTCCAGAAAGGTCGACCACAGTGCTGTCAGGTAGAACCTTCAGTGCGATGGAGACTTCCTGCATCCGTGCTGTGCAATACAGTAGCCACTAGACACATGAGGCTACTGAGCACCTGAAATGTGGCTAGTGCAGCTAAGAAAAATTTTTGATTAATTTCATTTTCATGGCCACACGTGGCTGGTGACTAGCATGTTGGTCAGCACAGATCTAATTCCTAATTTCTAGCATGCTGCTCGTTTACTGATGGGCTTGTGGTCCCTGCATATGCCCACTCTGTGTGAACACCTCACTGACACCAGATACACAATGGAGATAAGGGTGCTGCTTTCAAGGTGCTTGGTTAAGGAGCAAAGGGAGAAAACAAATAAATGTCTAATAAATAAGTGTGATACGTGCGTAAGACATTAATTTTTTTTTTTTTTTTTTTTTTTTTTTGAGATGGAGTCTCGCTCTGTCACCCAGACTGCAGTGCATTGGCGTGATCTTGGCTCACTACAACTTCTGCCTCCTGGGTTCAAGCGATTCTCATGTCTCAGCCTCCCGAGTTGCTGGGATTATAGACATGCGCCACCACACCCAGCTAATTTTTGTAGTTTTAGTAGAGACGAGGTTTTGCCATGTTGGTCAGGTTAGCCTTGAATTCCTGACCTCAGGGGATCCACCTGCCTCAGCCTCCCAAAGTGCTGGGATTACAGGCAGGAGCCACCGTGCCTGGTCCACAATTTTTGTATTACAAGAAAAGCTGGCAGAAAACAACAATGTTATTCACTGACTAACTTATCTTCATTTACATAAGAGTCATATAAACAAATGTCCCCTCACTTCCCATCCACCGCCAACCACCACAATAAAGAGTAATACAAGGTCAAAAAGAAAAGCAAAGGATAATTTTGTTGGCCACGTGCGGTGGCTTACGCTTGTAATCCCAGCACTTTGGGAAGCCGAGGTGGGTGGATCACTGGAGGTCAGGAATTCAAGCCAGCCTGGCCCACATGGTGAAACTCCATCTCTACTAAAAATACAAAAAAAAAATTAGCCAGGCGTGGTGACACGTGCCCGTAATCCCAGCTACTCAAGAGGCTGAGACAGGAGAATCACTTGAACCCAGGAGGTGGAGTGAGTGAGCTGAGATTGCGACACTGCACTCCAGTCTGGGAGACAGAGCAAGACTCTGTCTCAAAAAAAAAAAAAAAAAAAAAAAAAAAAAAATCCATGTCTTGTTTCTAGAAAATGTCCAAATGTACAAGTAGCATACAGCAAAATAAAAGATAACTGATGTATTTTAATAAGAGTGTTGATTAATTCACACGCAGCTCTATCCTGTCTGGCAGAAAGATTTTTCATGGATGATTTCATAAAAAGTAAACATAACTTACAGGTGTATGCTGCCGAGTGCTAGGAGCCAAGGTTCAGAGCCTCAGCTCTCCTTCCAGGCAGTCAGTGGGGCTCCTCCTGACTCCAGCCCAGATGGCTCTGCCTTTAGTGCATCCCTTTGAGCTACTGACCTCAGCAACAACTGAATCAGTGCCATAGCTAGCAGGCATTCATCTTCTTCCCTCAGTGAGTGGATTCATTCATGGTGGCTTGTTCTAGCCCTGGTGAAACCAGTTAACCTTGTCATAAAGGCAGAGTAAAATGACCTCTTCTCCCCCTAGCCTGCCCCAAACCTGCAGATAAAAGGCATTCCCCCGGCAAATAGCCAAAGGAAGCAGAGGTACAGAGAGTTTGCGGCAAATATGAATGGAGATGTTGCATGCCAGAGACTTTCTCTAAGAGATTAGAAACCATTTCATTACCTCCATCACTTACAAACAAGCCATCAGATCAGCAAACATCAAACTCCCTGTCTTAGGTATCATGTTAATACTTAATTACCCATGAAAGAGGGAGATCATTAAGTCCTTGCATTGGCCAATGTGTACACTACAGTGAAGAATAAACTACAGAGGAGAACACAGTTTGGGGTATGGCTCTCACATCATTGGTAATCAGTGGACAATAAAAGTATATTCTTAGATACATGCTTTACTGTGCCCTAAGTTGTAAGTAAGGTGCTAATTTTTTTTTTCTTTTTACCTAGGCACAACCTCTTCAGTCTCCGCCTCTTTTCATGGCACAGACTCCAAAAGGTAAGTAAGTGGCAGCCTGAAAACTGGCTTTATGTTGACCGGCAGTGAGGTTCTCCAAGCAGCAGGGGCCAAGGCTGGGGAGTGGGAGTAATGCATGCACCCCAGATGCAGGCAATAAGGTGGGACATTGTCTAACCCTGCACTGTCCAATATGGTAGCTACTAGCCACATGTGGCTATTTAAATTTTTCTTAATTTTATTTTTGATTCAGAGGGTACACGTGTAGGTTTGTTACCTGGGTATACTGTATGATGCTGAGGTTTACGATACAGATGATCTCATCACCCAGGTCGTGAGCATAGTACCCAATAGGTAGTTTTTCAGCCCACATCCCCTTTCCTCCTTTCCCACTCTAGTAGTCTCCAGTGTCTGCTGTTCCCATCTTTACTTCCATGTGTACTCAGTGTTTAGCTCCCACTTATAAGTGAGAAGCAGTATTTGGTTTTCCACTCCTGCATTAATTCACTTGGGATCATGGCCTCCAGCTGCATCCACGTTGCTGCACAGGACATGATTTTGTTCTTTTCATGGCTGCAGAGTATTCCATGGGGTATATGTACCATATTTTCTTTATCTATCCATTGCTGATGGGCACTTAGATTGATTTCATGTCTTTGCTAGGGTGACTGGCACTGTGGTGAACATATAAGTGCATGTGTCTTTTTGGTAGAACAATCTATTTTCACTTGGGTATGTACATACTCAGTAATGGGATTGCTGGGTTGAGTGATATTAATAGTTCTAAGTTCTTTGAGAAATCTCCAAACTGCTTTCCACAGTGGCTGTACTAATTTACATTCCCACAAACAAGGTATAAGCATTTCCTTTTCTCTACGGCTTTGCCAGCATCTGTTCACTTTTAATTTTAAAAGTTGCCATTTAGACTGGTGTGAGATGGTATCTCATTGTGGTTTTGATTTGAATTTCTGTGATGATTAGTGACAACAAGCATTTTTCCACATTTGTTGGCCATGTATATGACTTCTTTTGAGCAGTATCTGTTCATGTCCTTTGCCCATTTTAAAATTCCACCTCAAAAAATTTATAGATTCAATGCCATTTCTATCAAACTACCAATGTCATTTTTCATAGAAACAGAAAAAACTATCCTAAAATTCATAGGACACCAAAAAAGAGCCCAAGTAGCCAAAGCAATCCTAAGCAAAAAGAGCAAAGCCAGTTGCATCACATTACCTGACATTAAACTATAGTATAAGGCTACAGTAACCAAAACAGCATGATACTGGTACAAAAGCAGACACACAGACTAATGTAACAGAATATAGAACCCACAAATAAGGCTGCACACCTGCAACCATCTGATCTTCAACAAGGGTGACAAAAAGAAGCAATGGGGAAAGGACTCCCTATTCAATAAAGGATGCTGGGATAACTGACTTGCTATATGTAGAAGAATGAAATTGGACCCCTACCTTTCACCATATGCAAAAATTAACTCAAGATGGATTAAGATTTAAATGTAAGACCTCAAACTATAAAAATACTGAAGGAAAACCTAGGCAATACCCTCTTGGCATAAGCTTTGGCAGACAATTTGTCTAGGTCCCCAAAAGCAATTGCAGCAAAAACAAAAATTAACAAGTGGAACCTAATTAAACTAAAGATTTCTAAAATAATTTCTTTCATTGTTCATTCTGCACAATGAAATAAATTATTCATACAGTAAACAGATAAACTATAGAATGGGAGAAAATATTTGCAAACTATGCATCTGACAAAGGTCTAAAATCCAAAATCTACAAGAAATATTTTAAAAATCAACAAGAAAAAAACAAATAATTCAATTTTTTACATGGGTAAAATTATTATTATTTTATTTATTATTATTTTTTTTTAGAGACAGGGCCTTGCTCTGTCACCCAGGCTAAAGTGCAGTGGTGTGATCATAGTTCATTGCAATCTTGAACTTTTGGGCTCAAGTGATCCTCGTACCTCAGCCTCCTAAGTAGCTGGGAGTACAGACGCACACCACCATGCCTGGCTTATTTTTATTTTTCATTGAGACAAGGTCTCGCTAAGTTGCCCAGGCTGGTCTTGAACTCTTAGTCTCAAGTAATCCTACTGCCTCAAACTCCCAAAGTATGCTGGGATTAAGGTGTGAGCCGCCATACTCAGCTGCTATTTTATTTATTTTTTATTTTTTGAAAGACAGTGTCTTGCTCTGTCAGCCAGGGTGGAGTATAGCAGCACAATCTGAGCTCACTGTAGCCTTGAACTCCCAGGCTCAAGTGATCCTCCTGCCCCAGCCTCCCAAGTAGCTAGGACTGACTACAGGCATGGGCCACCATAACTGGCTTAAATTTAAACTTATGAAAAAAAATTTAATTAAATGTTAAGTTCCACAGTCTCACTAACTGCATTTAGAGTGCTCATTAGTCACAAGTGGCTAGTGTCTAATGTACTGGACAGTGAGATGTAAAATATTTGCAACACTGTAAAAAATTCTATTGGACAGTGCTGGTCTAGATAGTTTTAAAACAAATAATAAAAAAGTCATGGTTTTTATCATCCACATGCACTGCAATTTTAAACAATGTTAGTGATAAAATACCAACATCCTTCCTGCCCCCATTGATCCTCTCCATATGCCACTGTCCAAATAAACCTGCCTAGTGAGACAGAGGACAACTTTAATCCAGGGGCAAACTAAAGCCTCAGTTGTATCCCTGCTCAAATGAATGCTAAAAATGAAAACAACAAGAAACCAGTGTGTATTTCATTCCCTTTTTCTGTCCCTAACAGAGCTACCCTAAAGAAAGTCTATAGGTGATTCTATGAAAATCTAGAGAGAAAACTGGTAAAGAATTTTAAATCACCAAACTCCATATACCCCCTTAAAATTTCACATAACACATATACAAAGGGGGCGGGCAGTGGAGGGCAGAGCACACCATTCTTCACCTCTCAACTGTACCTGTTCACATGGGAGGGAAAAGGCAACTCTGGCCTCAGACTCCCATTCTGGTAAAGTCCACTTCCCAAATACAAGCCTAAAATAGAACCAGCTTCTTTATTCCGGAAATGAATGGAAAAACGGGGCCGTGGAGAGCTGTTCAGCTCTCTATTACGGTCCATGCATTAAACATTAACACAGCTATAGTCTCTTTCCTAGCACAAGTATTAGAAATGCACACAATGTTTCTGATTTCAATTCCCATCATATTCTGCAATGCTTTCAGAGGGTTCTGAATTTTTTAGTTCTCATTGGGTCATGCCTTCCTGGCTGCTGCTAGCTCCACCTGCTAACACATACCTCCCCACCCCCAACCGTCCACCCCAGGGAATGAGGATCAGGGCAAGGACTTCCTGCTTCCTACTCAATGTGCTGCAGGCATTTCTCCCAGGTACACGGGTTACCCAATTAAACACCACATTCCTGGAAGGAAATCTTGGCTCTCATCATTTCTGTGAATGCTTCATAGCTAAAAAACCAAACACTAGAAGATAAAATGAGAGCAGACAACGAAAATAACACTTGGCAATCTAGTATAGCAAGATGGGTCGTTCCCGGCAAGGGCCCTTCCAGACACCCAAAAGGTAATAGTTTATGCCCCAAAAGTGTTATGCTATAGTCTCCTGACATTATATAGGAAAACCCCAGGGTCGCCCTGTCTCAGAGCCATTGCATGTGCTGCTCCTTCTCCCTGGAGTGCTCTTCCCATCCCACTTTGCCTCATTACAACCTTTTCCTTGGCTCAACTTCTCTTCCTCAGGGAAGAGTTCCTGTACCCTGCATGAGTCTAGGTCCACACTCCTTTGACACTTTGTACTTACAATTCATGGCACTTATCACAGGTTATAATTAATACTTATTTGTAGAATTATTTCAAAAATCTCTGCCTGATCCCAAGTCCAAACACTCAGTGAGGAGAGGGTCTGTGTCAGTTTTGTTCGTCATGGTATCCCAAATGCCTAGCGCATGGCATAGTAGGTAAATGATAATATTTGATAGGTGAACAAATTGATTAGTGAATGAATAAACATCTTTTGAGAACCAAGGAACTATATTCTTATACTGATATAACTTTAGCTTCAAATATAGATAGACCATGCATGGGTTTTATTAATTAAAAGAAATAAAGAGATATTCCATTTTACTCTTTGAAACCAGCCCCTGGCATCAGATTGCTCTTTTGATGAATGGTGAAGGGAGAATCAACTAACAACCACCTCTGAAGTGGGATGTGATGACACCTTGCTTAAAGATTAAGAAGGCACAAGTCCAAACAGCCTTCTGCAAACATGTTTTCTCCAATTTTACAAAACTGTCTTCTTTGTTACTGTTACTGTCCAAAGACTGTGCACCCCATCATTCAAAATCCTATATTGGCTAGGCACAGTGGCTCATGCCTGTAATCCCAACACTTTTGGGAGGCTAAGGTGAGAGGATCATTTGAGCCCAGTTCAAGACCAGCCTGCGCAACATAGTGAGACAGCCTGGGCAACATAGTGAGACCCCATCTCTCCAAAAAATAAAAAATTGGGCATGCCTATAGTCCCAACTACTCCAGAGGCTAAGGTAGGAGGATTACTTGAGTGCAGGAGATTAAGGCTGCAGTGAGCCATGCTTATGCCATTGCATTCCAGCGTGGGTGACAGAAACCTTATCTCAATGAAAAAAAAGAAAAAGAAAAAAAAAAAAGAAAACCCTATATGTTTTACAAACATAATACACTATAAATACCTCCTTTTACTTCCTACAGTTCACTAAATCTAACCTGGGCTATCACTGTGGAAGAGATTTCTCCTTTATCAGAAGGTACTTTAGCAAACCACACTGCTGTACAAGTTCTAATCCCTCTTAACTTGCTATTTGCAAAGCTGCTCAGATTTGAAGCCCTGTGTCCCTGGCCCTGACACCCCCTCTTCACTTCCCTCCACCAACACTGCCACCCTCACACCCTGTGTGCTGTCACAGTTCCTCAAACTCACCCAGCACCGGCCCTCTCTGGGACCCAATTTGGAAGTTCCCTCTACCTAGAAAGCCCTTCCTTAAACCTCCGCATGATTCCTCCCTCCCACAGGTCTTGACTCAAATGGTTCCCTAAAAATGCAGCCCACTGGGAAGCCCTATCCTTCTCCTCTGCCTGACTTTTCTCCATCACTTTCATCACCACCTGGCACACCTGTCTGCTTTTGCACCGTTTCCCATAGCTCCGCAAAACCCCCAATAGACAAGAATCTAAGCTCTGTATATACCTTTTTATGTTCACTGCTATATCCCAAGTGTCTAGACAGTGCCTGGCACAAAGTAGGTGTTAAATAAATATTTGTGGAAGGCCTGAGTCAGTCTGCATTGTGGTGGTGCAACTTCTCATAAAATCTCTTCCCCAAGACTTTCTACACTAATCTGGTCTTTGAGTAGGGCCATAGCCATGGTCTGCTACAAGGAAGAACATGGTGGACAACAGAGGACACACACATCAATAAGAAAAAGAACATCTCCATTAAAAAGATAAAAACCAGCAAAAGTCAGGAACAGACAATTCACATATGCACATGCGCACACACACACACATCATATAGCTAATAAATGTATGTTTAAAAAGTTCAACCTCACATATAAGAAATGACACATAAATTCCAGCTAGATCACTGGTCACCTACTAAATTGACATGGATTTTTAAAGCATATACAATATTGGGAAGAATCCAAGAAAACAAGTACTCTTATACATTGCTGCTGGGAAGGTAAATTATAAACTTTTTGGAAGGCTAACTGGCCGTATATAACTATATATAAAACAGAATATAACTAGAATTCCACTTCTAGGAAGTGATCCTGCGGAAATTACCAAAGGTATATATGCAAAAATAGATGTGCAAGAGCACACACTGCCTAAATATCCAACAATAGGAGATTGGTTTTTAAAAGCTGATACATTCACATTATGGAAAACTCCGTAGCCATTTATAATCATGCTAGAGAAGAATATTTCAAGTGGGGAAAATGTTTATAAAATCTCTTTAAATAAAAACAGGACACAAACTATGGTGGATATTCTATATCTCAGAGTAGGAGAAATACATATGTCATTGATTTCTGTAAATGCGTGTCTCAGTCTGGATCCTCCAGGAAACAGAACCTGAGGCTGACACTTTATTTAGCAGGTGCAGACCCAGGGTGACAAAAGTGAGGACACTGGGAAGGGAGGTAAGGACTGGGACATGATGCAAAGGCCCTACAGGCTCCCACTTTATGATGGGCCTACAAATGACACTGAAGTTGGCGCAGCGCACGGGACTTTCTCTGGGCAAGCAAAAAGAAAAACCATGACTTGGTGTACACTGAAGGGGAGAAGGAAGAGGGGAACTTATCTGCCTGGCTTTCTCCCTTCTCTTATTCCCATTGGTCAGTGTGACTACAACACACTTTGGGCTGCATCAAAGAAGGTGCATTTGGGATGTCACATCAAAGCACAAGTTCCTACTTAGGTATTTAGCTTTGAGAAAAGAGAGCCAAAACAAACCGTGGAGTATGAAATGTGCTGATTTGTTTTTTAGCCCTATGAATTTGTGACTAAGCCAGAGTTGAGTATGCCGCAACAACAAAACCTGAATGCACATATGAGAGAGACACTCTGTCACCCAAGTGTCTGCCATGGAGCCACTGAAGCTGGAGCAAGGCACAGGGCTCAGTCACTCCTGCCTCCCCAAGATGTCTGCCATACCTTTTCCCTTCCTGGCACCTCTGCCCCCTGCACATTCGCAGGCCACAGGCCCATGGCAGAAAGCACTCTCACATACACCTATCATGCGCACCCAACTGGCAGCTCTTTGTAAGGAGGAAAACAGGTCTGGCTTTATACATGCCAGGGGCACCTTTATCCTTCCAGCACCTTTATCCCTTGCCGCATGTTTCCTTCAACACACTCTAAAGGGTTGGCCGTGTCTTGTGAACTGATCTCTGGAGCCTTTTAGCCTTCTTCTTTCCTTCCAGAAGCCTCTTATCAAAACTGTTTGTGGCTGGGTGCAATGGCTCACATCTGTAAACCCAATAATTGGGAGGATGGCTTGAGGCTAGCAGTTTGGGACTGGCCTGGGCAATATAGTGAGACCCCATCTCTTCAAAAGAAATTTTTAAAATATGCCAGGGCATGGTGGCACGCACCAATTGGCCCAGCTACTCAGGAGGCTGAGGTGGGAGGACTGCTTTAGCCCAGTTTGAATAATTTACAGTGAGCTATGCTCATTGCATTCCAGCTTGGGTAACAGTGAAACTTTATCTCTAATAAAAAAAAAAAAAACTGTCTGTGCCTCCGTGGGGCTGAGCCCTTAGGTACAGTCACTTAAAACAGGATTTGAGAAACTTCTAACTTCAGCTTCAACATGTGGAGATTTTGGGAGTTGTCACTGTCACCTTTGTAACAAGAAAAGGCTGGACAAACTGAAAATTAAAGACTTTTCTTGAACCCATCAATAAACTAAGATCACGGACAAATCACCACTTTGAAATCTGGAGAGACAAGCAAATCCAGAGTGACAGTTGAGATCTTCTTAGCTGTGGCAGCAGCTTCTGGAACCATAAACTGAAAGGAACATCTAAATGGTAATTTGGGGCTGAGTGTGGTGGCTCACACCTGTAATCCCAGCACTTTGGGAGGCCTACGCAGGTGGATAACTTGAGGTCAGGAGTTCGAGAGGCCAGCCTAGCCAACATGATGAAACCCCATCTCTACTAAAAATATAAAAATTAGCTGGGCATGGTGGCATACACCTATAATTCTAGCTATGCAAGAGGCTGAGGCATGAGAATCACCTGAACCCAGGAGGCAGAGGTTGCAGTGAACTGAGATCACCCCACTGCAATCCAGTGTGGGTGACAGGGTGAAACTCCATCTCTAGAAAAAAAAAAAAAAAAAGTCATTTGGTGAACTGCTAGAGGTGAACATGGACTAGTGTGAAAGTGAGAAACTCCTGGGAGCCCATAATGCAGAGGTCGGGTGGGGAGGCAGGAGTGGGGAGATCCACATACTTTGGTGGACCTTTCCAGACAGGAACTGGACCAGATTCTCACAGTGAATTGCCGAGAAGATCCTCATGTGGCTCCAGTAGGAGGGAAGAGCAACCCATGAGAAATACACCTAGCCACATCTCCATAACAAAGGCCCACTTTCCAGGGAAAGGCCTACTCTCCAGGCTTTGCAGAGCCTCATCTGAGCTTTGAAAAGGGAATTCCTCCCACTCTTATCCCCTCCAGGATACCTATCTAAGTAGAGGGGGAAAAAACCCATAGTTACAAGAGGTCAGGGCTTTGAGGAAATAGGCTAGGAAGGCTGCAGGCAGAAAGGGAGCAGGAACCTGCTGCCATTGCCTGTCCTTGGAATCAAGCAAGAAGCACGGCGCCCAGTCAGCTTGCTCGAATTCTGGAGCATATGTATCCCACCTCTGGGAATACTGCCAGTTCCTAACCATAAAACTACCCCCAAAGAAGGTCACAGTTGAATGGGAGCATAAACTGCATCAGGCTATCTTTGAATTGCAGAAAGCAGTAGCTCAGTCAAAGCCTGTTGGGCCCTATGATCCACACTCAGATATGACTTTGGAAGTGTCTTCAACCTGCACTTACGCAGACTGAAGCTTACAGCACAGCTCATGACTACCAGCCAGCAGCAGTCACTGGAATCTTAGACCTGAACATTTCTTAACACAGTGGTATGGTATACGCCACTTGAGAAATGATGACTGGTCTGCTATTGGGTACTAATGAAAACTGCCCCAATGACTGAAAGACATAAAATGATCTTGAAATCTGAAATACCTATAATGTCTTAGACAATATTGTCAGAGAAACACTCTAATAAGAAAGGCAGTTTCCAGAAGAGTGACATAATAAAATGGAAATGGTTACACGGAAATATGCTAACAGAGGAACTCAAGGAGTTACTCACTGTATGCATGAACAGGTAGTCTATTTTCACCTAGGGCCAACTTTGGAGCCACCTGAAAAGCTGCCAGACCCTACTGTCACATGGACAGTACCCTATGAACAACTCACAGCTGACCAACAAAAAGCTGCCTGGTTTACAAATGGCACTCCAAGAGAGTCGGGCAGCATTCCATTTGGAAGTTCATTACACCACAACCGACTCATGGGAAAACTCTGATTACAGAAGGTTAAGAGTAAATCAGCTCAGTGTCCTAATCTGTAAACTGTTTTCCTCATAATGAAAAAAAAAATAGGCAACAATATGAGTCCTGAAGTTTAAGCCTATACAGACTCATGGGCAGTAGCCATGGCTTGCCACATGGTCAGACAGAACACAGGGCTATTGAAGGTATACCCACATGGGGCAAGAACCTATGAAAACCACTATGGTAATTTAAGGAGCTTAACAGACAAGTTGATGCCCATAAGAACCTTCTTCCAGGATAGAAGGTAACTGAAACCAACAAGTGGATACCGGGTGTGCTCACTTGGGCCAGCCATCTGTGTCCAAAAAATGAATAGACAGGGGAGCTATGGCAAGGTAGAGATGAGTTGACTGTCAGCATTTTCCTCTTGCATGCTCTAAGGCACAAAATGTCAGGGACTGTCCTGTCTACCAGCAAGAAAGAGATTACAGACAGCTAAGGGAGGAAGGTTCCACACACAGCTGCCAAGGACAACAGACAACGTGGGACCACTGCTTCTACGCTCAGGAGGCCATACATGGGTCCTAACAGGAACATACATTTACTCTGGATTAGGTTTTGCATACTGGGTGGGATATGGTAATGCTCAAGACACTATTAGCAGATTAAAACAATAGATACTGTGCCCATCTGGGACAGCATGTTACATTTCTTCAAAGCAAGGAACACACTTTACAGCACAATGTCCAACAATGGGCGAAGAAATCTCTCACCTGGTCACACATCACATATATATCACCCTCAGAGTAGTGGTCTGATGGAGAATTGAACGAGGTAATTGAAATGTCTGTTGCCTAAAATGGGAGGAGATGAGCATATGAGGGGCTGGTTATACACCTTCACAAATACAGGTTCCCCCTCTCAGTGGATCAATTATACTTCTTTTTAAAATCCACAGTGATTACCCAGAGCTTACAATACACACTTGTAACTCATCGAAGCCCACCTTCAAGTAACACTGTACTGCTAACACCTATGGGCACGTACCATAGAAGAGCACTCCCAGTTCCTCCCTCCCATTGGCTGGTGCCACTGCTGCCACTCATCTCCCTTATCCATATGCCACAATCACCAGGACATCGTCACTATGATTGGTTTAAATAGTTAACTTTTGGGTCAAGTAAGAATAAGAAAAATAAAAGACCTTATTTTACTTTCTTTTTTTTTTTTTTTTTTTTTGAGATGGAGTCTCGCTCTGTCGCCCAGGCTGGAGTGCAGTGGCTGGATCTCAGCTCACTGCAAGCTCCGCCTCCCGGGTTTACGCCATTCCCCTGCCTCAGCCTCCCGAGTAGCTGGGACTACAGACGCCCGCCACCTCGCCCGGCTAGTTTTTTGTATTTTTTTGTAGAGACGGGGTTTCACCATGTTAGCCAGGATGGTCTCGATCTCCTGACCTTGTGATCCGCCCGTCTCGGCCTCCCAAAGTGATCCCAGCAAGCTTGAGCCACCGCGCCCGACCTATTTTACTTTCATTTATCTTTCCCTGATGCTCTTCTGTTCTTTATGTAGATCCAAATTTCTAACCTATTAATATATTATTTTCCTTCTACCAGGAGAACTTCTTTTAACATTTATTGCAGGACAGGTCTACCAGCTATGAATCCCCTTGGTTTTGGTTTGTCTGAGGAAGTTTTATTTTTGTTTCATTTTTAAAGGATAACTTCCCTGGATTTAGAGTTCTAAATTGGCAGCCTTTTTCTTTCAACACTGGAAACATTTTCTTCTGCTCTCTTCCTGCTTACATGCTTTCTGACAAAAAGCCCATTTTAATTCCTGTCCTTGTTCTTCTCTAGACAATGATGTTTCATTTTCATATTGAAAAACTTCCCAGTAAAACACCTTCCTCCAAAAAAACACTTGGTGGATCCCATAGAATTTCCCATGAGATAAATCTGAATGATATGCGCAATCCAGACAAATTAATGATGGCTCAAGTAGATACATCTTGTCATGAAAAGTGTCTGTGGGGCCTCATCTGATTTTCACATTATAATGCTTAAAATAATTGCACACCTTGTCTGCAAACCAGATTGTAAATGAATCCGGTTGCTTATAAAGTGTCCCAAATGGACAGACAGCTCAGCGTGCCCAGCTGGCTTCTGACTTCTGAGATGACAGCTTCCCATTCCCAGTCAGGAGTCTCCTGCATGAGGGTGTGTGGCTCAATACTCGGGACCGCTTAACCCCTGGCTAACTCAGATTAAAAAACTCCGAACCACTCACCCAGCCTAGAAACACACAACAAATCACTGGGATACAGAGCAGAGAACACTTAATTCTTGCAGGTGGTTATCTGTTGACTTACAGAAAAGGACTGGCGAAGAACTATTCTGAACCAAATTACTTACGGATACACAGTCAAAACAGAAGTCTCTCAGTGGTGGTTTCTGGGGATGCAGTAACAGCTGGAAGACTTGTATGGTTCATAAAATTGTCCTTGTGATACAGATAAACTCACTCATTCAGGGAACTATTTTAATATGACACCACCAAAGTTTAACCCGTCATCCGCTCTGAGCTGGCTTTATTTGGTACTTTTAACCTCCTGAAGTGAGGCCTGTTCAAGGTCACCTTGTCTCAGACCACAGAAGGAAAATAGCTGTGTGGTTGCTTTGCTGTCTCCCTGCAGTAGAGTCATGGAGGCCTTGGCCTGTACACCACAGGAGCGAGCACCCCACGTTGGAATCAGAAGCCCACTCCAGAGGCAGCGACACCAGAGACTTCAGTTACCCAGACAGTGGCATGGACCTATGCTATGACAAAATGAAGGTCAAAGTGGGTGTTCAGGCCAGGCACGGCAGCTCACACCTGTAATCCCAACACATTGGGAGGCCCAGATGGAAGGATCACTTGACCCCAGGAGTTCAAGACCAATCCAGGCAACACAGTGAGACAAAAAAAAAAAGGAAAAAAAAAAAAAAACATAGACAACAACAACAAAAATCACTGTGATAAAGAGTGTCTCTACAAAATTTAAAAAAAAAAAAAAAAAAAAAAAGCCAGGCATGGTGGTACACACCTTTAGTGCCAGCTACTCAGGAGACCGAGTGGGGAGGATTGCTTCAGCCTGAGAAATCGAGGATGCAGTAACCCATTTTTGTGCCACTGCACTACAGCCTAGGTGATAGAGTGAAACCTTAAATAAAATTAGTGATTTGATAATCTGCATAATGGGTGTTAGAAATTAGTTCTCACCAGTGAAATTAATGGTAATGAAATGTAGATTGGCTACGATATTTGAAGCACACTCCCCTCCATAGCATAAACAACGTATATAAATCTACCTAGATCTATAGTCTCTACTACACCTAGGGAAGGTGTCCAAAGTTTAATTCCTGAGCAATGATACATATACTGATCCTGGATCAGAGACTTCTGAGGGCCTAATGGAGACCCTACAGGTAACAGCTCCTGCCCCTGTATCTAGAAGGTGTGGCATCTGCCTTGAGCAAGGAGGCTTCAGCAAGCTAACAGAACAGGTTGTAGGAAATATTTGGGGCTTACTTATTAATGCATGTCTCTCTAATAAATCTTGTAGAACAGAATTTGGTTATTTATTTCTATTACATCTGGCAGTGAGTGGAATAACCAGCCCTTACCCACCTCAAACATCTAGCAGTGATAATTACCTACCAAAAAGAATCTAGGAGTTGACTATGGCCAGTTTGATTAGGTCAGTTTTCAACAGCAGTTTATTCTTCCCCCTGACAATCAGGCAGATCAGTGTTACATATAAGTCATACCAGAAAGGGTAATTATTTGAAATCTCACTTTTAATATCTGTTCTCCAAAAAATGTATCTCAAGTTCCCAGACTCCTTAGAAAATTAAGGACACTAGTAGCAAATTAAAATCACTACTACAGTTTGGATGCATGTCATGTAGACCTCAGACTATAATAAGGTGGGAGAGAACAAGGTTCATGCGCTTTATGAGGGAACCTCGTTCCACACTGTGAATAAATAAATAGGCACCTGATCCTTTTGATAATGGTGACTGCCAACAGCACTAACCACCAGTATCATTCCCATAGCAACGGTTGTCAGGCCAACAGGCCTTTGCAGATGCAATCAAAGAAAATGTAAATCAAGAAATG
Source organism: Mandrillus leucophaeus (assembly GCF_000951045.1). NCBI lineage: Eukaryota > Metazoa > Chordata > Mammalia > Primates > Cercopithecidae > Mandrillus > Mandrillus leucophaeus. Next base: position 3,491,802 of record NW_012102055.1, on the reverse strand, counting down.
CTTTCACAACTCAAAAGGATGGTCTTGGGAAAACCAGAAATAAGTTGCTGGCTCACTCATGGACCTGGTTAAGGATGTGGCTCACTCTGGGTTTAATTCTGAATACTACAGAAATGTCAAAGAACAGCTGCTGACATAAGCCCAGGGTCTCACTAGCGTTTCCTTCCACTTCTAACAAGCCATCTCATGGATGACCAGACAACATGGAGAAAAGAGGTCTCCTAGAAAGCCAAGGCCCAGAAGAGTGAGGAGAAGGCCTGTGTCCGGAAGGGTCTACTGATTCTAAACCTAAGACATACTGAGAAGAAAATCAACTCTCTATCAAGGAATGTAGGGTGAGCAGGGGAGGGGAAAAAAAAGTAGTGCTGGCAATGCAGGAGGAAGGGAAGGGGAAGGGGCGGTGATGAGGGGTGGAAGAGAAATGGGGAGGTAGAGAAAGAAAACAAATGGGGGACCAAAAAGGTAAAATGTTGCCTACCCAGAGGGTAAACAGCTCACCTGAGCTTCATTTCAACATCGAACATTTAGCTAATGTCCATTTTATATCCTAAAAGTGTATTTCTGACATGTTTTCAGATCTTTTATTTTAGAAAAGATCACAGTTAAATATGGTCTCGCCAGGAATCAAGTTTCAAAATACTATATTACAAGTTTCCAGAAAATGTCAAGTGTCAGAACTCAAGAGATACTACATGTACAGTGAGATGTGGAGTTAAAGTAGGCAGTGGATTGACCTAGAAAGATGCAAGCTCAGATGAAGAACAATTTCTGGACAGTAAAGTTAAATTACCAGTGGAGGTGTTAACAGTCCGCCCCTCACCCAGAGGCCTCATAAAATCAGCTCTGTTTCCTCCCACCTAAGGGGCTGAGCTGGTGCACCTGCAGACAGAGGGCTGCGAGTTGGCCCCATAGCCCCAGGTGCTCTCAAGGTGCTGATCAACCTCAGGCTACATCAGGTCGCTCCAGTACACAGTTTCACTAATTTCTCTTATTTGCTGACCTACCTGACCCTGCTGGCATTTAGTGAACCTCTTGGTTTCAAATTCTCTTCTAAGTCTTTCTTTTATGTTCCAACTAAATTGGGCTCTCCTATTGTCTCAAAAATCTCAGGGAAACCTGCATTTCTAATTTATCCCACAAGAGACCAAAGAATCAAGGTGTGCAGTGTTGTAGAAGTGAGCTCTTCTCTTTCCTCTCACCAAGCATGTTTAAGATCACACTTGCGTATCCACCAAGGAGATCTGAGGTTTAATTTTTAAAAAGAAGCAACTCCATTTCTCAAATTACTGCTTAAGACTGTGTAGATAGTCCTGAACTTTGTCTTAGAAGATGTATTTGGATAGAAGTTTGTAAAGTCCCTGGAAAGAGAGAAGAATAAGAGGGAATTCGGGACCTAGCTCTTGTCTGACCTGGCCTCTCTGTCCTGTGTCCTCTGCATCAGTAAACTGAAGCAGTTCTCCTTTGAGGTGTGGGGGGAATTTAATAAAACTGTATTGGTGGAAGGTTCTAGACACTCTGGAAAGTAAACATCTTCATTAATCAGTGTTTGCTGAACACCCATGGCTTATAAAAAGCATTTTCTGGGAACAGATTTCCACCGCATCCAACATCAGAGCAAAGCATTCTGCTCAGCACAGGATGGGCATTAGAGGCATGTTAGCCAGTTTTGATCACCCCTCCCCAGTTCTCGGTGTCCAGTATTCTTGAATAAGAGAAAACAGCTCTGGGAGGAAGAAAAAAATTCAGCAACATAAACTAGGAGCATCTCATCAATGAAATGTTCTCTACATAACTCAGAGCTGCACAAGAGAACATGGATTCTTCAGCAACAAGTTGAACAGTCACAGCTCCAGTCCATTAAAAAAAAAAAAAGTGACATGTTATCTACTCAATGGAAAAACTTGTGCATGTTTTCTTTTGGTTTGTAGAAACAACATAGTGAAAACTCAAACCATTTCAAATGCACTTGGGCTGTTAAGGGTTGTAAAGCTCTTGAATTCAAGCAGAGAAAACAAAAGCCTCAAATAAGAAAATATTTACTTGCTCATAAAGTTTGCATGTAAGAGAAGGTATTCAGCTGTATGTTATTTATAAATGATTAATTACTTTGTCACCTGAATAAAATAATGTATAGGAAATATCTGTTTCTTTTCTTTTTGGGGCGGAGGGGTGGGGTGGTGTGGGAGGCAGTGAGAATAAAAACAAGAGAAATGCACGGCAAGTAGGAGCTAGGAGTTGGGTAAATGTGAGTTCCTTTCTCCTTCCCTTTCCTGCCCTTTTGGGGGGCTTGATATGGCATTACTCAAGGGCCAACAAGAAATAGTTCAATGCACGCACAAGTGTAAAACACTAGACTGGGATCCAAAGGTCTGCCTGTCACTGAGCCGTAAGTTAACCAGTGGCAGAGCTGAGAACAGATAGGACCAAAATGTGATCCTACAAGCAGCAGCAGTCGGTGAAGACAGGCAGGACATCTCTGGTCTTCAAGGCTCTGAAGATAAATCAGTTGTGTGTGCTCTCTACTCTTGTCTGTTTTGCTGCTCAGCAGAACCTTGAGATTTCAGGTGGGTAGGGAGAAATGAAAGTTCAAACATACAAGAGTCAATTTTCCAATTTATTGACTACACCACGGGGTGGAGAAAACAGCTTCTCACAGGGAAGGCTGCTTGGGTTTCTGCTTGAGTTGTCTGGCAGTTGCAATTCAATCTGCACATGCTACTCCCCACCCACCCCCGACCCAATTTCTTTAGACAATTAGGAATAGCTGACTTAAAAAAAAAAAAAGCGAGGCATACTTCAGATAAACAAAGTTGCTCTATCACCTCTTTTTTTTATTCTACCAAACTGGCAAACATTCACAATGACGTGTTGACTCCAAGATGGGGAAGAGGCACCTGCAAACTCTGCCAGTTAAGGGCACAACGTACAAACATCACAGAGGAGCTCTTGATGAGCAGTTTCGAAACCTTGGACATGTCTGCATTCTCTGCCCCAGCGTTACGGGTCTGGGAACTTACGTCAAGCATCAACCTGGGCTAGATGGCAAGATTCAGTACAGTTCACCAAATCACTGCTCCTAAGAGGAAAAGCTAGGGCATAACTCCAAAATCCAAAAACAGTGATTTCACTAAATAAACTATGATATGTCTTAAGGCAGAATGGTAGGCTGCCATCAAAATTGAGGTCAGAAAATATTATTTCAAGGTATGCAAAAACATACCAATTTCACAATATTAGGAGTAAAAAACTTAGGTTATAAATCAGTACAATGTGATCCCATTTTGTAAATATACACATAGGTATAGAAGGGCAGATATGCTCTATGTAGCCATAAGAAAAAAGGACTACATAGAAAAAAGACTAAAACCATTTTGGTACTGTGAAGGGTAGAATTAAAGGTGATCTTATTTCCTTCTTTTTAAAACCATGTTTAAGTCTCATCATTGATTTAAAGAGCACAAAGTCTGAAGAAAATGCTTCCCCCAGACGTTCAGCAAGGATACAGCTTTCCTCTATTATGCCCAGGCAGCCACCTCTGCAAGCTCCCTAGAATATAACTCAAGAGCGGCACCCACACTCCCTGAGCATCTTGTTCCTCTCCAGCCGTACAAAGGGATGACAACAACATGGATCCAGCATCTGGAAGGTATGTTTGCCACTGTGTATCAGCCAGACTTCAAGATGGTCCCCAGTGATTCTTGCCTCCTGGTATTCATGACCCATGTAGTCAGGTAGGTCTGACCTACATAACCAACAGGATGCAGCAGAAATGACAGTATGGGACTTCCAAGGCTAGGACTCTGAGGGAAACCAGTCACCATGTTGTGAGGACATTCAAGCAGCCCTGCAGAAACGCCCATGTGGCAAAACACTGAAAACACTGAGGCTTCCTGCCCATAGCCAGCACTACCTTCCCAGCCTCTGTAGTGGGCCACTTTGGAAGTAGGTGTTCCTGCCTGTCCAAATTACAGTGGACTGCAGCCCCAACCGACAGCTTGGCTGGAATCTCATGAGACACTCCTGGCCAGAAACACCTGGGCTCAATGGTCCAAATTCCTGACCCACAGAAACTGTGTAAAAAATGTTTATTGTTGTGTTGAGCTGCTAAGTTTGGGAGTAACCTGCTATACTGCACAAGATGACTAACAGAGATAGCCTTACTTAGAGACCAATGTGACACACACAGAATTCACTTCCCAGGAGCTGGGACTGGGGTCTCCACAGCACAACTGCAGGCAAAGGCTGAGAGGTCTCTGCACAGGCACCCACGCTATTCTGCCCAGGGGGGTCCCAGGGACAGAGGCAGAGGCAGATTTCCGTCACCATGGTCTAGGGCTCCTCTGTGACACCCGGGAGGCCAGCTGACTTCCAAAACTGCTTGGTGAGCACTAACTGGGGCAGCAGAGGCGGGGCGTCAGCTCCCCCAGAGGAGAGAGCATCTGGCCTTGTCCACAGAGGCACTAGGAATCGATCTGGAGTCATAAGATCACATGTGTCCCCAAATTGGGGGTAAACCCACAGAACAAATGACCCTCCGCAAAGTAACTCTTGAAACTATGCGTGCGGCCCTGCAACCCCTATGATGTACCTTTAAGTTCATTTGGACCTTTTGATACTTGTTCGTGAAGTCGTCTCCAAGTAAAATTATTTAACTCTCAATATTATGACCACATTTTAAGTGACTTGGGTTAACTGACTCCCTATGGAACGGCTACAAGCAGTTTCTAATTTAAACAGCATTTTTTCCATTCCCCTCTCTATCTCTTTTCCTGATTTTTTAAAAAATCATAAACATTTGGTAATAATCTCAGAGTTGTCAGTTACTTTAAACACTGCAGGCAAACACTGGAAATCAAGACAGCCAGGCTTCCAAGTCAATAAAATTATTATTGCTCAGAATGTTTCACTTGCAACAGTTTCTGTGTATATTAATATCAAATCAAGTTAGTAAATTGGAAAAAAAAAAATCACCAAAGTAGGATATGTAAATCCACATGGAAATACAGAAATTTAGCAAGTAATTACAGGAAAAAAGGTAATCCTGAGAAATTTGGTTTGGTCATTTAAGAAAAGGTGATTCTCAAATGGTTTATAACAAAATAGAAAAATACGAGAAAGTTTTTAAATTGTTAGTTCTAAATTTAAAAAAAAAACTTAAAATAGGGTTTTATTTCATTTTTTTATAGAAACATTTTTCTCTAAAACGGGTACAATCATTTTTATGTAGTGGGCCACCACACAATTTATAGGGAAAACTAATCAGATCAATGTTGGTTTCGTGGCACTCTCGGCTGAAACACACTTGAGGCCCACTCAGCCCCTCAACTACCCCTCTGAGGACCAGCAGAAAGACCTCTATGTGTTTGTTCCCCGCAGCCCAAACTAGAAATACCATCTTTCCTCTCCTGTAAGGGTCGTTTTTAGTGTAATTTTAGACCTAAACAGGCTTTAAAGAGTCGAAGTCCTTTTGAAGATAATGAGTTACAGTATGTCAAAGAAACTGTACTTTTATTTTTCTAATCAACTGGGACAGACACAATTCTAAAAAGGTCAAGAATCATAAACTTGACAAGAAAAGTTTTCATCACTCTAGGCCTTTCCCTTTACATTATATAAGAACAGGAATCTGGGAAGAATTAAGTCCCTCCCATTCCCTCTCCCAATAACTTGTAAAAAGGAGTAACAGTCACAAAAGAAAATATCATTCACAGATACATTCTACCAGGTGTTTTGACTTGTAGAATTTTTCATACCAGAAAAGATTAAACATTTTATTAACTGTAAGGTGTTTAGGTGGGTACAAAACAGGAGGAAAAAACATTAATCAATCTCAAATGGTTTAAGACATCAAATGAAAACAAAAAGTTACACTAACATCCAAGAAAACCTCAAAATTTCAACTTGGGACTTGAACATACTGGACAGATTAAACAGCTAAGCTATCAATTAACAGTTACAGATAATAATAAGACTGTGGAAACCAGATGGCACTCCATCAATAAGCTACTCCCTATGTACGAATGACATCTGGTCACTTAACTCTTTCTGCAATTCATTAATTCGATAAACAGTTACTGAGCGCCTGTCATATACCCAACCACCACCGTGCTCAGTACCGTCATGCACAGAATGAAGCAGAACGCAGCTGGACGACAGGGCTCACTCGCTTTTTGGCTCAGAAGCCAGAGACTTCTATATCTAGGAAGCCTAATTATGAACTGAACAATACCTGTCTGGCTTATCATAACAAACATTTTTTGTGCAACGATAATGGTACAGCCCCAAATCAGCTAATGTATTAATTAAATAAAGGAAGTTTCCTAGACCCTACTGAATTCAGCAGGACCACCTACAATGAGGGTGCTGACTTGTTAGGTATCTGCTTTAGGTTTAAGCAATGGAGTTCCTCTATGTATCTAAACTCTGAAAAGGGGAGAGAAGATAATTTGAATAGTATAAAAGAATGTAAGACCCATAAAATAATCCTTTCATTCTTAGAGACTTTTTCTGAAGCTAAAATTCTTCAAAATACTGAGTTAGGATATCATTTTGCAAACTGCTATAAAATACCAATTTGGGAAATATATTTTGAACCGAACAGAGAGCCAAATCTTTTTTTCTTGAAAATTAGTATTGATAAACTTTTTGGCGAATACCCAAGTTCAAAAAAAAACTGAAAACAGCTATTCAAACTCACTAGATTTATTTAGCTATGGCATGTGAAACAAGCATCATGTCCAAGTCTGAAGTCAGCTAACTGCTTTACAAAGGTACTGAGGTTGCAAAGGACTTAATTGGTTCATAAGCTATCTCTAAACAGGTTGACTATTTTCTTTTTAATTTTCTTTACCTTGTAACAATAACTTAGCTTTTACTTTTTTTTTTTTTTTTTGTGGCAGGGTGTCACTCTGTCACTTGGGCTAGAGTACAGTAGTGCAATCAAAACTCACTGCAGCCTTGACCTCCTGGACCCAAGTGATCTGCCCACCTCGGCCTCCTGAGTAGCGGAGACCACAGGCGTGCACCACCACACCTGCTTAATTTTTTAACTTTCTGTAGAGAGGGGGTCTCACTATGTTGCCCAGGCTGGTCTTGAACTCCTGGGCTCAAGTGATCCTCCCACCTCGGCCTCCCAAAGTTCTGGGATTACAGGTATGAGCCACGGTGCCCAGCCAACCTTTGCATTCTTAAAAGCTGTATTTCAAGGTGGTTTGACACCTGGGTTGCTCTTGAATGTTCTGGTGACTGTAAATGGAGAAGTTTCTGCACGCTGGCCCCAGCTTTCCAAGTTTATGTTTCCTGCCCTCAGACTTCTTGCCCCAGCAACCTCACTTCTCTCTCCAGGCCCAGGTCTAGTGAGGACCAAGGGGGCTGCTCTGCTCCCACAGCCCAAACTTTTGTTTTTGTAAATGTAGATATACATGTCCTGCAAGTCATCAGAAATTAAGCAAATATAGTCATGCCAAAATATTCCTTTTAAAACATCTGCTCTAACAACAACCAATTAAAGTGATGACAGAGCCTCTGAAAAGTAAAACAGATGACCACGCTAGTGCTGTTTTTAATGCTTTATGCAATAAATAGCACAGGAGTAACTTATCCAGCTTACTCTGGCTTTAGCCTCTCGGTTATGAAGTCAATGCTTTAAAAGTGGAATAACTCAGAGTGCAATTGGCCAAAAACATTAAGCTGTTCTGTGCTGATGGAGATGGGATAAAGGCCTTGAGAAATAATGAAAAGGAGGCCCTGCACTGGGGAGTTATATTCGTTCATCATAGGGATCAATTAAAACCTCCGCATGACCCCAGACTCTTTACAACTACAATGTTTTAAACATGTTTTCATTGAAATGTTCTCAATTAAATAAGCCATTAAAGTAAGAGAACAAAATTTAAACTGTAATGAGACCAAGGTCGCAAGATCAAATAAATACTAGAGAATGAGAAAGGGGCCCCTTAAATGAGAATGTCATGTGAAGTGGCAGCCTTTCTCCATCCGCCTGCCTTCACTCTACTAAGCAAAAGAGCCACAGACTGCAGATTCCAGGGCATGTGCACAGTGGGGACTGTTTGGAAGAGCACTGACTAAGGATTGACAAGGCATCTCTCAGTTCCATTTCCAAGAGGTTGTCATCCACAGCCACACCCAAGAATGGTTAGTACACCCAAGAATCTGCCGAGTGGGTCCATGGGACAAACACTAAAGGAAATGACACAAAATAATTCACTATGAATGCCACCAGCACTCCAGACTCATGTTTTTCTGTTAATAGATGATATGATGATCATCACAATGTTTTCACTGTCTGGATGTACAGAAACCTCAGAAGGTGTCACTCCACGGCTTCTCTGTTCATTGGCTTGATTTGCTCTTAGCCTCTCACGAACCAATAAAGAACAACAAGATTTGATGTGAGCAGGAGAAACAGCAACACCATGTTCTCATTCCGATGACACAAAGTTTCTTTATTCTGAGTAAATGACTTCATTTAGAACTCTAATCAAAAGCAAGTATCTGTTGACAGCCTACTCTGTGCACTGCAATGGGAGCTGTGGGAGAGTTTTAAGTTCTGGTTCTTGCCTTAAGAAGTTCATAATTTAATTGCAGAACAAGAGATGAGCTCTTGAGAAGTCAAATGGAAATGACTTACATTTGTTTGTTTGTTTTTGAGACACAGTCTTGCTCTGTCACCCAGGTTGGAGTACAGTGGCGTGATCTTGGCTCGCTGCAATCTCCACCTCCTGGGTTCGGGCAGTTCTCTTGCCTCAGCCTCCTGACTAGCTGGGATTACAGGTGTGCACTACCATACCCAGCTAATTTTTGTATTTTTGGTAGAGATGGAGTTCTGCCATGTTGGCCAGGCTGGTCTCGAACTCCTGACCTCAAGTGATCAGCCCACCTCAGCCTCCCAAAGTGTGGGATTATACGCATGAGCCACTGTGCCCGGCCAAAATGACTTATATTTGAAGACAATGAGAGCGCTAACAAACGGCTGTACACATCAGCAGTACACACACACAGACATCCCATGCCTGCCATTCAAATTCAAAATCCATGCTAGAGAGAAGAGGGCAGGAAGAAGGAGACCAATTTGCAGCCATGTAGGTGACAGAGTTACAGCATAGACTTGTGGACAACAAAATGCAGGTGTGTACTTGCAGACAATCCCTACAGGGAAGCAGTTGGAGACAGGAATGGAGACACAGACCTGGCTCAGTCTGAAGTTTGGTCTTTACCCCCAAAGGAACTGCAGCCAGCAAAGACTTGTCGAGAGAACTGCTGTGATCAAAGCGCTCAAGAAATATTAAGCAGGCCACGGTATGCAAGACACAGTACAGAAACCCTTGGCATGCAGACCCCCCGGGAGCGATTAGAATAACTCCAGTTTGAAGTGATAAGGCCTCAAGTTCAGCAGTCACACACACACAATGGAAAATCTGGGTCATCTGCACCTAACATTTAGAGGCTGGGGAGAGGGGTGAGAGAGGCACTAAGAGCAGGCCCAGCAGAGCAAGTGCTCAGTCAACAGTGGTCACTCATGTTGTTTTCATTATCACCAAGATGTGGATGAACAAGCCCTGGTTACAGATGAGGAACAGAAAGCCAAGGAAAAGGGGGTAGATCCCAAGAGCCTGATCCGATGACAGAATCCCACGCACGATGGGGAAAGAGGAGCTCAGCTGAGGAATGCGAAGACGGGCCAGCTTTCAGGCAGAAATACCTGGCCTCCAGTTTCGTGCAGGTCCACAGCCTGGAGGGAGTTGCCGGCCTGAGGGAAGTGGCAGGACTCTCAAGGACAGGGCATTAGGCAGCATCAAGGGCAGACCCTCGACCAGCCAGAGGCGACTCTGCTGGCAAACCCCAACTCCAGAGCTATGGCTTCCACCTGTGTGGCCAAAGGCCCCTCAGGAGTGGCCTCAGAGACACCCCTTCCCACACTCTCCTACTCACCTCACTACCCCCTGGTCCCCATGCCAAACAGCAGCTCATGATGTTTCCTATCACAGTCCAGATATAATTACAAGTCCACAAAGGGGTCCCTGCTAAGGAAGCTTGAACACAAGCGCTCTACAAAGTGCCCTCCTTGCCTTTTGAGGATGCAGCCAAGCCACCAAGGTGAGCTGCGCCTCTCAGATATGTCTGTTCTGGGTGAGACTTGCACCTCAAAGATGCTCGTTAGCCAAAATAAGGAGAAATCCATTTCTGCAAGCAAGGCAGCCACAGCTGCAAAAATGTCCAATTCTATAGCATTAAAGCTGAAAAGAGAACCTTTAAATGACCTCACATTCAGCTCTAAAAAGTTGAGAGGCAGAAAAATCTGGAAAAGGGCAAGTGAAGCTGTTTAGTTTCCTAGGAAAGAACAGTGAGCAGTTCAGAGGGGACTGTGAGCTGCGTGAAAATGAGAACCTGGTAGCTCATTTTACTCAACAATGCCACTGAGGCTCCAGCTGCAGAAGAAAACACCTCCCAGTAATGACTCGGGGGCTCAGTCTCTATCCCCTGGCCACTGGCGGTGGTGGCCCCAGGAGCTCTAACACTCAGGATGGGGCCTTGCCAGAGGTGTGGGTCGAGCTAACTTCACTGACAACAGAGGTCTTCAAATGGTGCCACCATCCCACTGCTTGGCCCCTGGCTCCCTCACCCCTAAACAATTGCAGGATTCAGCTGCCACTCTTCAGCAATTACACTTGCATGCCAAAATCCTCACAGAAATATAACTGCCTGCTCCTTTTTAGAGCTGTTAGGAACTGACCTGTTTATCATGTGTGTAACACACTGACATCCCATAAAAAGAAACTCAAGAAAACTCAAAATTCAAAACAGCTTGTCCAACTATATCCTACAATCAGGTAGCACTCAGCACTCATCCAATAGTACTAGCCTAAAATGTGTTTTTAAGTTTCAAAACATAAATCAAAAATAGATAATAAAAACTGGTACTACAGACATCTGGTATCTTAAAAATATATAAACACATGGACATACATATGTTGTTCTGTTCAACAGTATTACAAGAACCAAATACTGACATTTGTAACACCTTCAGGAAGCTATGTTAAAAGCAATGCATCTTGTTTTCTCATGGAAAAAGAATTGGCAAGCTCTGTTTAAATTGATCAGCCATACACATGTGCAGACAGTTTAACGACTGCCCTGGGCACCTTTGCACCTATAAGCATTTCTCATTTGGGATACGCAAGTCATTCCCATCTGAAGTAGGTAGGTACTCACTCCCTATGCATCTGATGAGGGCCTTCTGCAGGTCAAGTAATGTGCCAGGTGCCAGAGACAGAAGAGAAAGTGACCTGGACCCAGAGGCAGAGGTATGGGGAGAAGGGAGAGGGTGCTTTCTGTGGAAATCTGGCAAATAGATTTAGGTAAGAAGTGGCAAGTGACTGGACTCATTAACACAGAAGCTGGTGGTCAGTTCATAAGGCAGACGGATCCATGTCACAGTCGCTGAGGGTCACCTGAACGTGTGGCAGGGCAAGGAAGGAATGCCTTCATTGGATCAACAAATGTTCAAAAAAACACCTGCCATACGGCAGGGAGGATCTTGCCTTCAAGCGACACATGCCCTCTCACGTTCCATCCTTCCTTCAAGTGAACTCATAAGAAGGGAACTGTCCGCAGAGCAGCCCCATTTGGTTTCTGAGTCCCAAAACCTCCTCTCTGCCTGTCCCATCATTAATCTTTCAGCTCTGGAAAGGCTTGTCAGGGCCGCTTAGACAACAGTGGTCTCCTCTCCAGGAGGAGTTGAGCCATCTTTGAACTCTGTAGTCCCCTGGCTGCTTCCTGGAACACCTGCTGCTGATGAAAAGCAGGCCCTGATTTGACGGGTACCAGCTGCTGAGAACAAAACACCCAGGGTAATCGTGGTGCAGAATGGCTGCTTTAATGAAAAGCAATGCCATCTGATGGGCTAGGTGCACTTCATGAAACAAGAGGTCGGGTTTCCTTTTAAAAGCAAACTACACAGATCCCTTTGGCATCCCCACCACCTAGCCCTCCTTGGTTTCCACATCCACTTAGAATTCTCTCACACCTGCTGGAAGTCAGGGGTCGTAAGCATATCACAAGTGCCTCGTACTGCCAGGCTGGATGGAACCGTTTGGCTGGCTGCTGCTTTAGCCGCCTGGGGCTGCTTCCAGGAGCAGCGCCTTCTTCCCTGCCCCTCCCACAATCTGCATTTAGAAATTCAGCACAAATCCCTTGTTTTCTTCAACTCTGGGTTTCATTTATAGGGGTTGGAAACTAAAGTGCTTTTTGGCTCATATAATGAGAAAAATCTTTTGATTAAAATACACACATAAACTAATTCCTTTTTTGGAGCAAACAAACAATTTTCCATGTTGCTTTAAAAAAAATGAAGTAGACAAAGTGCAATCACTAAAGTATATCAAACTCTGCTAAAGGATGACACAAAGTAGGAAGAAAACTATAGCAAGAAGATGGTGAAATCAAATGTCAAGGGAGAGAGACAAATCTTTCTTACAGAAGAATTCCAGGCCGGGCGCGGTGGCTCAAGCCTGTAATCCCAGCACTTTGGGAGGCCAAGACGGGCGGATCACGAGGTCAGGAGATCGACACCATCCTGGCTAACCCGGTGAAACCCCGTCTCTACTAAAAAAATACAAAAAACTAGCCAGGTGAAGTGGTGGGCACCTGTAGTCCCAGCTACTCGGGAGGCTGAGGCAGGAGAATGGCCTGGACTCGGGAGGCGGAGCTTGCAGTGAGCTGAGATCCGGCCACTGCACTCCAGCCTGGGCGACAGAGCAAGACTCCGTCTCAAAAAAAAAAAAAAAAAGAATTCCAAATAGGGTTGCCAGATTTAACAAAATACAGGACATCTAATTAAATGTGAAGTTTGGATACTGCAAGGGACACACACTAAAAAAAAAAATTTCTTGTTTATCTGCAATTAAATCTATCTCAGTGTCCTGCCACTATAAATAATGCATGTAGTTAACTTCAGGAGATGTTAATCCTCTCAACTCCTTCAAGAAAGGACTGTGCTTAGTGACTTACTCTCAAAGAATAGAGGAGGAAAAGAGAAAAATAGTAACTTTACAATGGAGAGGCCTGGCCAACACTACATTAACCAGGTGATCAATGTTAACATCACCAGGGATGTTACATGGATGTCACATACCCCCTGATGTGACATGAGAAGGGTACTTCAGTTTTTGGTACTCCTCCCAAAAACTCCGAACCATAGTCTACCACCAGAAAAACCTTGGATCCAGATATTCTATAGGGTACATGGCCAGTCCTCCTCAAGACTGTCAAGGTGGTGAAAAACAAGGAAAGGCTGAGAAACTGTCACCGACAACAAAATGCAGTGTGGCAGATCCTGAAACAGGATCCCAGACTAGACTCTGGAACAGAAAGAGGATATACATGGAAAAACTGGTGCAATCCAAAAATATGTATTTAATACTAATGTACCCAATTGTCAGTTTCTTAATTTTGACAATATGTTGTGGGGGTAACAATGGGGGCATCTAGATGAGGTATATGAGTGCTCTCTACACTCTCAGCAACATTTCTATTTTTGCAACTTTTCTGTAAATCTAAAATATTTCAAAATAAAAACTTAAAAAATACATATTTGTGTGTAACATGCAAGAGAAAAAATAAACCTATAGACCACACACATTCTTTTGTAAAGCATTATTGACAAGACTATAAAAACTGACTTTTATTTTATTTGTTTACATTTCAGATGACTAAGTAACCCTTGCAAACAGGGCTGCAAAGGATGGGTACTTCATCAAACACTAAAGACTGCTACTTTTCAGGAACGGTGGTCCTACATGCCAAAGATGTTCCAGAGCCATTTGTCACATTGTAACTCAGGACATCATTCAAACTAAGAATACCTAACTAAGTTGAGTTACCCAGACTCTTCCTGGAACTCACAAACTAGAGAAACTGACCAGCCTGCCAGGGCAGAAGCACAGGCTCCTGAGCCTGATGGAAAGGCAGGTCTGACTCCACAGCTGGCACCCCTCAAGGGGGTACCCAAAGAGAGCTTCCCCAGAGCCGGGGCTGATCCCAGGAGGCAGGCCAGCCACCAGTGGAGCACTAGGCAGGTGCCCCGCTGGCATCTGTCTGAGGGCTGCTGTTGGAGATGCCTGGGCCTCTAGTGAAGTGCCAGCCCGTCACAGAAGCAGACACTGGGCACAACTGCCAAGACCCACTGGCCCCCAGCCCCGACTGAACCCACCTTCCTTTCAGCAGCAGTCTCCAAACTCAGTGATGGCCCACACCACTGGTAAAAAGATTGGGGGCATGTTCCCCCCATAATGCCCGCTCACTACTTATAAGTTAGCTATGTCTTCTGTGGTATTCACACATTAAAACATTATAAAATGACCCAAAATACATATAAATAGGAGTGGTAATATTTACTTTCCATCCTCCAAATTGCTTTTTATTTTTTTATTTTTTTGCTGACAGCCCACACTAGAGACCACTGGCTTATTAAGTCCCTGACCCCCACCCATCCTGTGTACCCAGGTCTCCCTTAAGGAAGAGGTCGGAGGAGATGAGATTTGAGGCAACTAGTGACCCTAACCTAGCTCCAGATGCCTGGGAAAAGTGAGGCCTGCAGGGCCCCTAAACAGACCAGCAGGAGCCCCTGAGCCACACACCCTTGCCTCACACACAACACACCCCACATTTCTACCAGAGCTGTAGATTGAAAAAGCAAACTGGCCATGTCATCTCTCTGCTTAAAATTTTTCCAAGGCTTCCAAGACTTTGAAGTCAAAATACAAAGTGCTTAAAATGGTGTCCACAGCTTCAACTGAGTTCCTGAGCCAAATAGGTTCCCCAAATCAGCCACCATGACCCCTGGCCACCACCACACAGATCTGCTCATGGATTCAGGACAGCATCACTGCAGAATCTTGAATCCTGCTATAGAATTTTCCATCACCGAGGACATTATAAGAAACAGCATGGAGCTAAGCCCCAGAAGCCAATACCATCAGAAAGCAGCAACATGAGGGACATGAAGGCAGTCAGTCCCCTCCTCATTAGAACATCCTGGAAGACTGTATGAGTGGGAAGAACACTTTCTCATGCTCAGAGGTGAATACACCAGGCATTCATTGTATTATTCCTTCTTATAGGTCTTAAATAAGAAAGCACAGTAAAAATGTTTGGGAAAAAAGAGTGAAAAGGACATACACGGAGGGCGGAGCAAGATGGCCGAATAGGAACAGCTCCAGTCTCCAGCTTCCAGCGCAAGCGACACAGAAGACAGACTCCACCTCTGGGGACAGGGCACAGCTAAACAACAACAACAACAACAACAACAAAAGCAGCAGAAACCTCTGCAGACGCAAACGACTCTGACAGCTTTGAAGAGAGCAGTGGATCTCCCAACACAGAGGTTGAGACCTGAGAACGGACAGACTGCCTGCTCAAGTGGGTCCCTGACCCCTGAGTAGCCTAACTGGGAGACATCCCCCACTAGGGGCAGACTGACACCCCACGCCTCACACGGTGGAGTACACCCCTGAGAGGAAGCTTCCAAAGCAAGAATCAGGTACACTCGCTGTTCAGCAATATTCTATCTTCTGCAGCCTCTGCTGCTGATACCCAGGCAAACAGGGTCTGGAGTGGACCTCAAG
>NW_012102055.1:3450367-3471433 GCF_000951045.1 Mandrillus leucophaeus | reverse complement strand
CGAGTTGATGGGTGCAGCACACCAACATGGCACAAGTATACATATGTAACAAACCTGCACGTTATGCACATGTACCCTAGAACTTAAAGTAAAATAAAAAAAAAAAAAAAAGAAAAGGACATACACAAAATGAACTCTGTTCACAGAAGCAATTCTGTTCTGAAAGATTATTGAAAAAAATAAATACAGTCATCCATCACTTAACTGTGGGACACATTCCGAGAAATGCATGGTTAGGTGATTTCATCGTCTTCTGAACATCACCAAGTGACTTACACAAACCTAGATGATAGAGCCCACTACACACCTAAGCTATGTAGTAGAGCCTATTGCTCCTAGGCTACAGACCTGTACAGCACGTGATATGGTTTGGCTTTGTGTCCCCACCCAAATCTCATCTCGAATTGTAATCTCCATGATCCCTACATGTCATGGGAGGGACCCAGTGAGAGGTAACTGAATCATGGGGGCACTTTCTCCCATGCTGTTCTCATGATAGTGAGTTCTCATGATATCTGATGGTTTTATAAATGTCTAGTAGTTCCCCCGCTGGCACTCATTCTCTCTCCTGCTGCCCTGTGAAGAGGTGCCTTTTCTACAATTATAAGTTTCATGAGGCCTCCATAGCTATGCATAACTGTGAGTCAATTAAATCTCTTTCCTTTATACATTAACCAGTCTCTGGTATTTCTTCATAGTGGCATGAGAACAAACTAATACAGCATGTTACTCTACTGAATACTGTAGGCAACTGTAACACAATGGTATTTGTGTATCTACACATAGAAAAGAAACAATATTATAATCTTATGGGACCAGCATGATGTACATATATAGATGGACCACTGCATAGATATGTGTAGTCCATGGTTAACCAAACATCATTATGTGGCATGTGACTGTAATCTGATTTATTAAATTAAATGAGCCATTCATTTTGGTGAGAACATAGACCAAAGTACTTAATTACCTATTGTATGGAAACTTTGTATTTTTTGTGTTTTTGTAGATACAGAGTCTCACCATGTTGCCCAGGCTAGCCTAGAACTCCTGGACTCACTGATCCTCCCATCTCAGCCTCCCAAAGTGCTGGGATTACAGGTGTGAGCCACCACACCCAGCTATATGGACACTTTCTGTGAAACTTTTCTACCAAACTAGATCATGAAAACAAGGTTGCCAGCCCTATTAAGGCATCCCATGAAACTAGGATGCCAGCCCTATTAAGACCTTTCCAAAGGGAAAAGCCATTGTCAACAGAGGTTAACACTGTCCTTCTGACCTGGGTAGGATACCAAAGAGGCAGGGAACTGAGAGGACAAGACCACTGGGCATAACCAGAGACTGGGCATAACCATGGTTCCTGCCAAATCACGACCCCAGCCTCCCCATTCCCACTGCACAACAAAAGCAATAAAAATGATTTTGAGATAAGAGTCATAAAAAGAAAGCTAATTTATCAGCAATTTCACCTCCTGAGCCACAACTGAGTTATCTGAAGCAGCTGTGTCAGTTCAACAATGTGACAAGAAGGCCAGAACTGACCAGATGGCTGTTTTATATCTATTTAAAAGGAAAGTGGAACCAAAAAAAACAGGAGGGGGGAATATTTGACTTCTCTCCTATTATCTATTTGGAAATGTCAGTACATATAGGATATAGGTCAACCACATTCTTTTTAACTAGCGCACAGTACTCTACATTATGGACAAGACACCCTTTGGGTAACCTTTCCTCTACTGATGAGTATTTTGGTTGTTTGGATAGTGCTGTATTGAGTATCCTTCTACCAATACCTTTCTGCACATGTGCATGTGCTTCTGGAGCAGCTTGCAGAAATGGAAGTGCTCAGTCAGGTTAGGTCTGATTCTGATTTTGCTCAACATTTGCTGACTGCTTTCCAAAAACACTCTCCCCCACCCCGCAGCTGGGCATGGTGGCTCACACCTGTAATCCCAGAACTTTGGGAGGCTGTGGCAGGCAGATCGCTTGAGGTCAGGAGTTCGAGACCAGCCTGGCCAAGAAAAATTGCTGGTATTATTGATTTTTAATTTTTACCAATCTAACAAGGCAAAACATGGAAGCTTATAACTTGCATTTCCTGGATCATCAGGAATATTGAACATCTTTTCACAACTTTGTTTTTAAGAAATGGGGTCTTGCTCTGTCACCCAGGCTGGAGTGCAGTGGTACAATCATAGCTCACTGCAGCCTTGAACTCCTGGCCTCAAGCGATCCTCCCACCTCACCCTTCTAAGTAGCTAGGACTACAGGTGTGTACCACCATGCCTGGCTAAGTTTTAAATTTGCTGTAGAGACAGGGTCTCACTATGCTGCCCAGGCTGGTCTCCAACTCTTGACCTCAAGCAATCCTCCTGCCTCAGTCTCCCAAATTGCTGGGATTACAGGCATGAGCCACTATGCCTGGTCTCTTTTCAAATCTTAATGTCCATTTATATTTCTTCAGGACATTACCTGTTATCAGCCTTTTCTCAGCTTCCTATGGCTCTTCAGCCTCGTTTTTCTTATTGATTTGTAGGTGCTCTTTATAGATTCCAAATATTATTACTTTGTTTAAAAAAAGTTTCATAAATGGAGAGACATAGCATGTTTAAAGACTGGAAGACTTGGCTAAGCGCAGCGGCTTACACCTGTAATCCCAACACTTTGGGAGGCCGAGGTGGGCAGATCACAAGGTCAGGAGATCAAGACCATCCTGACTAACACAGTGAAACCCCGTCTCTACTAAAAATGCAAAAAATTAGCCGGGCATGGTGGTGGGCGCCTACAGTCCCAGCTACTCAGGAGGCTGAGGCAGGAGAATGGCGTGAACCCGGGAGGTGGAGCTTGCAGTGAGCCGAGATTGCACCACTGCACTCCAGCCTGGGCGATAGAGCAAGACTCCATCTGAAAAAAAAAAAAAAAAAGACTAGAAGACTCAACACAGTAAAAAAGTTAAATCTCTGCAAATTGAGTATAGGTTTAATACAATTCCTATCAAATTCCCAGCATCATTTTTTGTAGACACAGACAGTTTTTTCTAAAATGTATACAGAAAGGCACAGGTCCTAGAACTGCTAAAAACATGTCTAACAAAGGAGAATAAAGTGGGAGGAAATACTGGACCCAATATTAAGGCTTACTATATAGCTACAGTGATCAAGATAGAGTGATAAGGGCAGAGGGATAGGCACAAAGATGAATGGAACAAAACAGAGCCCAGAAACAGACCACACAAATAAGCCTAACTAGTTTTTGACAAAGGTGTAAAAATGGACGCAAGACAGTGCTGGATCAACAAGACATCTACAGAAGCAAAGAAAATGAACCTCAACCTAAAGGTGGGTAGACTGAATCATTGTCAATATCCTGGTTGGGATATTATCTGTGGTTCTGCAAGATGCTTCCACGTTAGGAGAAACTGGGTGAGGGGTACACAGCATCTCACTGTATTATTTCTTACTATAGAATGTGACCCTATAGTAACCTCAATACAAAATTCAATTTAAAATATTACAAATATTTTCTCCTAGCCTAACTTTTTTCTTCTGAATTTGTTTATGGTATATGGAGTTAATTTTTATCTAGTCAAAATGTATCCCCTGGATTTATTTAATATTTTATACTTCACAATTTTCTCAAGGTTGCTAAAATGACCACATAGGATGTCTATTTTAAACTCTCTTTATACTAAATAATTTTTTTTGTAATAAAAAGTCTTTTTTTTTTTATTTCTTCCTTTTTCTTTCAGTTTCTGCTTTGCTAAATAAAAATTTCTTTTTGGGCCACCCACGGTGGCTTATGCCTGTAATCCCAGGACTTTGGGAGGCCAAGGCAGGCAGATCACTTCCAGACCAGCCTTGGCAACATGGTGAAACCCTGTCTCTTGCCAAGCATACTTGTGTGCACCTGTAGGCCCAGCTACTCAGGAGGCTAGGATAGGAGGATTGCTTGAGTCTGGGAGGTTGAGGCTGCAGTGAGCCATGATCACACCACTACACTCCAGCCTGGGCACCAGAGCGAGACCCTATCTCAAAAAATAAAAATAAAAAACACTTTTTTTTTTGAGACGGAGTCTCACTCTGGCGCCCAGGCTGGAGTGCAGTGGCGCAATCTCAGCTCACTACAACCTCTACCCTTCCGAGTAGCTGTGATTACAGGCTTCCACCACCATGCATAGCTAATTTTTATATTTTTAGTAGAGATGGGGTCTCACCATGTTGTCCAGGCTGATCTCAAACTCCTCTCCTGACCTCAAGTGATCCGCCACCTCGGCCTCCCAAAGTGCTAGGATCACAGATGTGAGCCACCATGCTCGGTTGGTAAAAAAAATATATTTTTTTCTTTCTTTCTTTCTTTTTTAAAGTTCTAGGATACATGTGCTGAACATGCAGGTTTGTTACATAGGTATACATGTGCCATGGTGATTTGCTATACCTATCAACCTGTCATCTAGGTTTTAAGCCCCGTATGCATTATGTATTTGTCCTAATGCTCTCCTTCCGCTTTCCCCCCACTCCCTGACAGGCCCCAGTGTATGATGTTCCCCTCTCCGTGTCCACATGTTCTCATTGTTCAACTCCTACTTATGAGTGAGAACATGCGGTGTCTGGTTTTCTGTTCCTATGTTAGTTTGCTGAGGATGATGGTTTCCAGCTTCATCCATGTCCCTCCAAAGAATATAAACTCATTCTTTAAAAAATATATTTTTTTGAATAATCATAAGAAACTCTATAAAAGACATTTTAAAAATTAAACAAAACTGAGGACATTAAAAGATATAGTTGGCCGGGCGCGGTGGCTCAAGCCTGTAATCCCAGCACTTTGGGAGGCCGAGACGGGCGGATCACGAGGTCAGGAGATCGAGACCATCCTGGCTAACACGGTGAAACCCCGCCTCTACTAAAAAATACAAAAAACTAGCCGGGCAAGGTGGCGGGCGCCTGTAGTCCCAGCTACTCGGGAGGCTGAGAAAGGAGAATGGCGTAAACCCGGGAGGCGGAGCTTGCAGTGAGCTGAGATCCGGCCACTGCACTCCAGCCTGGGCGACAGAGCGAGACTCCGTCTCAAAAAAAAAAAAAAAAAAAAAGATATAGTTAAGTAATCTCAATTTCAAGCTTAATTTGATATGACAAAAGAGAAATTAAACATCCTGAATATAATGGAAAGGGCACACGTACTTGTAGCTGTTCATGAAGGGAGGGAGGAAAGAGTCTGCAAAGACAGGAGAATGGGAGAGTCCCCTTCCACAGGTCAGCCTGGGTACTCATGGTGGGAGCAACAGGGCCAAAGGCACAAACCAGGTGCTGGGCGCTGCTTTTGACCAAGTTTGTGAGCACGTGACTCAGGCTTGAGTCCATCAGACTACGTCCCAGAAAGAAAAGATGTCTGTTTCACTTTTCTAAAATGTTATTGAGGAGTATATAAAAAGTATTAGTTTTGAAATTATAAATTCTTCCTAAGAAAGCAGGCATGCACATTTGAGATCTCTGTGCTTATGCTTTTTCTTTTTTTAAAAAAATTCATTTAGATATCTTAGAACTACAAATAATAAAGCTCATTTTCAATTCCTAAAATGTGCCCGATGCCATTATTTCTACAGAGTGCACAAACGTGCCACCTTTCTGCAGAGAGGTAAGTGGCCTGTCCAAAGCTGTCAGATGCCACACCCAAGCCTGGGGCATCAGGGGGCTGCTTCTCTAAGCGCAGGGCTCACTCTGCACCACAGTCACATCAACTGCTAATCAGTGTCCCACCCCTACATAAGTGGGTAAGGCTGCTTGTACCAAAACTTTCTCCTTTGATGCCAACATGGGGAGTGTTAACAAAGACTGACTGTGAAACAGATAAATATTTATATGTCAGTCATGTTTAACCAGTAGAATAGGAAAAAGTAAAGTCAGAGATCTTCCTCTTCCTACAACTTACTAACCAAGTTACCTGTGTGTTTACATGGGGTTGCACTCGAATTACGAACCATTAACAGACATTGAGAAATGAAACTGGCTAGCACAATGACTTCATCTCAGAAAAGAATGTCAAAGTTCATCCGCATTTTCATCTATTAATACCTATGGCAAAGACATAAAGCATAACAAACATTTAATTATCAGAAATTAAGTATAAATAGAAGAGACACTAGCTATAGCTTGGTATTTAGACCTATAGCTAAATCTTTTAAAAACAAGAACACCACACAGGGATGGGGGAAAACACACACACACACACACACACACATACATACACATCTCAGACTATTAGGCTCTCTGCCTAGAATGTTCTTCCCCCAGATATCTACATGGAAAGGGGTTTAATAAATACTTTTTATAGACGGAAATAATGCTTAACAAGCAAACCTATTTAGTGTCACAGAGCCTTGACACTTCTCTCTCTCCCACTGTGGTAGCCAGCCTCCAAGACATGCCCAAGTATCCTCGCCTCTTGATATTCAGGCCCTGTGTACTCCCCTCTAATATTGAATAAGGCTGACCTGTGTAACCAATAGAATATTGTGGAAATGTGTGATTTGCAAGGCGAAGCCCTGAAGGACGCTGTAGCCTCCACCTTGAACTGCTCACTCTGGGGGAAGCCAGCATCATGTCATAAGCCACGTCAAGCAGGCCTATGGGGAGGCCAATGTGGGGAAGAACTGAACCTCCTGCCAACTGCCGAGCAAAGCCTCTCCGGAATTCCTGGCTCACAGAAACTACATGAGATACTATATGTTATCGTTTTAAGCCACTAAGCTTGAGGTAATCTGTTACACAGTGACAGATGACTAATAGATATATCTGTATTTCTTTCTAAGATTCCAAGCACTCAGTAGACAACAAGTACTTACTGACTTGAATTAAGGCAATGGTGAGAATGATTTTCTGCTGAGCGATCCGGACTCCCTCATTCTGCTCCTTTTCTTGGCCAAGCCCACATTTAGGCAACCCAATTAGCTAAGGTTAGAGGTGCTATCTCTGGCCAAGAGAAATGGAAAGATTGCAGAGAAGTGATAGTCTGAGTTTTAGACCATTCTTATCTCCAAAGTCTCCAAAACTACTAGAGGTTCTTGGTCTATTTTCTGATAAATAAGAAGGGCTATTATCC
This sequence comes from Mandrillus leucophaeus, assembly GCF_000951045.1. Lineage (NCBI taxonomy): Eukaryota > Metazoa > Chordata > Mammalia > Primates > Cercopithecidae > Mandrillus > Mandrillus leucophaeus. Next base: position 3,464,335 of record NW_012102055.1, on the reverse strand, counting down.
TTGCCCCTTGTTTTTTTTCAGCATGTTGCCAACAGAGTAGTAATGCATAAATAGTAATGTATAACCTACAAAAGGCCCAGTGCTAGCTTACCTGTTAATCACGAAGCAGGCACTCTCAGCACACCCTGCTCATTTGTAGAGTAAGGGGTCCCTGTGACCAAGGAAAGACCACACATAGGTGATGGGATGTGTAAACTGGTAATCTGAGAATGGCTTTTCCTTTACTTATAATAGTATTGCCTTTGACAAAATTCAAAGATCTGTGGATTAGTGTTGTATCAATGTTAATTTCCTGGTTTAGATCATTATATTCGAGTTATGAAAAAACAACCATTAGGGAAAGTTGAATAAAGGTATAAAGGTGATCTGCATCCTATTTTTGCAACTTTTTTGTATGACAAATTATTTCAAAATTAAAAAGTTTAAAAACTAGAATTTATTTAAAGTAACAACAAAAAAAGAATACTGCCATTAAAATTTAAACAACACTAAGCCCATTTACTGAAAGGCTCTGATGCCACTTTTCCAGCATACACCTGGAGAGGCTGTTCTGCCACGGCCACAACTAAGGAAGGTACTGAGACACGTGTGGAGTCTAAGCTTGATTTCAAACCTCCTATTCCCTGGTAAACAAAAGACTTCAAGTGTATGGGGGTGTGGTATTAGCTATGTGGGGGCTGCAGGGACAAGAGCTGTCAAATCTACAACGGCACCTTCTCTGACGACCAGAGGAGAGAGGCAGACATAGTGTTCCCCCAGCATCCATGTGCTCCTGCGTGTTACCAGCCAGCCTCCCAGGAACTGAATGGGAACATGAGCAGAGGTGATGTGTAAGAGTCAGTGAGGTGCCTCCAGACCCCTGTTCCCCTATCATCAGGGGTCTGGTGACACAAGCTGGACGGAGACTAGATTCCTGAGTCAACAGATGGAGTAGACTCCTGCCAAACCGTGTAGTACTTTAGCGAGATTAACTTTTATTGTGTTAAGCCCTAGAGATTTCTGAGTCTGTCTGCTGTGACAACTAGCATTTCTTAAGATAATCCCTATAAAGACGGTTCCATGTAGAGAATAATTAACCTAGAATTTCTAAGAAAAAAGCCAAAGTGCTAAAAATTATCAAGTCACAATAAAATATTTGTAGAGAAGAAAGAAAATATTCAAGCCTCCTTTATTTCTAGATGTTTCCTCCATTTTCCTACAAAGAAAACAGAAGCAAGCAAGTATTTACATAGAAAAATATTGCCATGCTGCCTGTGTTAGAAAAAAAAACAAAACAAACGAGGCCGGGTGCAGTGGCTCACGCCTATAATCCCAGCATTTTAGAAGGCCAAGACAGGTGCATCATCTGAGGTCGGGAGTTCAAGACCAGTCTGGCCAACATGGTGAAACCCCGTCTCTACTAAAAATATAAAAAATTAGCTGGGCATGGTGGCGCATGCCTGTAATCCCAGGTACTCAGGAGGCTGAGGCAGAATCACTTGAACCTGGGAGACAGAGATTGCAGTGAGCCGAGATCAGACCATTGCACTCCAGCCTAGGCAACAAAAGTGAAACTCCCTCTCAAAAAAAAAAAAGAAAAAAGAAAAGAAAACAAACAAAATGCCCATCAATTAGGAAAATAATATGGCCTTCAATGAAATACTCTCTGGGGACTCCCAGGTATTGCCCCTGATATGATGTGTGCTGCAACCACAATGCTCCCCTCCAGCAGGGCTCTCAATTGTCCATACTTATAGCCCTGCCATGCCACAGGGACGCCCATGCACTTTCTGTGATGGCTGATAATTGCTGATACAGGATAATAGGTACATGGTGGTCCATTATACTATCCCCTCTACTTATGTGAGTTTGGAGTTTTCTATAATACAAAGTTTTAAAAATAAGTATTTCAGAAAAAAATTGCCATAATTAAAACAGACTTACCCTTGCAATAAACAGAAATTATCGCTCTCACTAAAAGAAGCAAGAAAACTAACTCATACAGATAAGCAACTGACCTAGTACATCACTGGTCAGAATGGGTTGCTAACAGATTAACTCATTAGTCTACTATATCATTCATATAAATTCAGTGGTAATCGAAGCTATCTGTATCTAGATTAATTGAAGAGAGTTCATGACCTCCTCTGAAAAACAAAGATACTAAATTGGAAGCATTCCCACCAGACCTCATTTCCTAGGCTATATTACAGATCCTAAAATTATGGGTTCTTGTTACTGAAATTAAATTTAAGTGTTATAACATAGCTAAACATTCTAATAACCAAAAACACTCTTTGAAATAATTTTATTCCCAACTACAGATTAAAATGAAATACATAAGCATGATCCATAAGCATTTATTAATTTTCTGAATCATGATTACTTTCTAAAATAATGAAACCTCACTTTAAAAGCACTGTTAATATTGATTAATGCTTTCAAAGTAAAAGGTTTTTTTAGCAATGTAAGAGACTTTTATTTGCATATGTATAAAACCAAAGTCTCCCTTACCAACTGAAACTTTACTCAACAAATTTTTTTTTTTTTAATGAGCTTTCTCAGGTTGAATAGATTATTTTTTCCCAGCCCATCAGAGACAGAAAATATTTCTGACAGTGAAAAATACAGGTTCTGGAGATGAGCCAGTGTGACTCCCAGAGCTCTGGCCTGGAGAAACACAACAGAATGGGTAAGCACTGAACAATGGCTTTGCACACAGGTACTGAGAGACTCTCCTTAACACCAGCCAACCTTTGGGGAGAGAGTCCACAGATAGACCTGTAAACCCCTGCGACTACACTGAACTGAGCTGGCCTTCGAAGAACAAATGGTAAGGACTTGAATACTTTCCAGAGCAGCTCACTCTTGGAGGACCCAGTGCCACTGCATTAGTCCATTTTCATACTGCTATGAAGAAATACTCAAGAACAGGTAATTTATTTTTAAAAAAGAGGTTTAATGGACTCACAGTTCCACATAGCTGGGGAGGCCTCACAATCATGGCAGAAGTTGAAGGAGGAGCAAAGGTACATCTTACATGGTGGCAGGCAAGACAACATGTGCAAGGGAACTGCCCTTTATAAAACCATCAGATCTCCTGAGACTTACTCACTATCATGAGAGCAGCACAGGAAAACCCTCCCACTGGGTCTCTCCCACAACATGGGGAGACTATGGGAGCTATTATAAAATTCAAGATGAGATTTGGATGGGGACACAGCCAAACCATATCAGCCAGCCACTGGTCTGAGAAATTCTGGAGCTTTATTTGTTTAAACAGACCATATTATAAATTGGAAAGAAATATTTAAGGAAGTTCAGTCAGAAAAAATCTAAAGCTGTGCAGCCTAAAAGACTGTTTTCTATTGGGGCCCAGCTCTCTCACTTAGCCACATCACATGACCTTGAACAAGTCATTTGAGGCCATCCCCATGCTCCTCCCCTCTCATGATGGCTGTGAGGGTCATGTACATGGATCTGAAACTTCAAAACTGTTTGTTCTCAAATGTGTTTTTATTAACAATGATGCTCTGTTATTACAATCCTCCTTCACATATAACAATTTCATTTTTCAAAAGCAAGGTTTACTTTTGGAATTATACACTTCCAAAACAACAGCTTTCTAACATTTCATTTTTAAAAAGTAAACAAACTTTTGGAAAGAATGCCAGAGCTACTAACCAAAGAGAGATGTCCGATTAGAAGTTTATGAATTAACCACTGTCTAATTGTTAAACAAGTATGCTATTTGTCTGTTTAGCTCATATACCTTTCACAGTAATTACAAGCCACTAATAAGTAAAAAGTATTCGAATTTCATAAGCTAATTTTTAGAGTATTCTTATTTCACACTCAAAAATCAAACATGTTACTTTCATGTATTAGCATACTTCAGACTGATACGTAAGTTCAAAGACAGTTAATTTATGAATCTATTTGTTTGTTTGTTTTTCCTTTGAGACAGAATCTCACTCTATCACCCAGGCTGGAGTTTATGGTACGATCTTGGCTCACTGCAGCCTCGACCTCCAAGGCTCAGATGATCCTCCCACTGCAGCCTCCCAAACAGCTGACATTATAGGCATACACCATAATACCCAGCTAATCTTTTGTAGAGACAGGGTTTCACCATGTTGCCCAGGCTGGTCTCAAACTCCCAGGCTCAAGCAATATGGCCACCTCAGCTTCCCAAAGTGCTGGAATTACAGGCGTAAGTCACTGTGCCTGGTCTGTTCTTTAATTAATTAGTTAATTAAGTCAATGCCATGTGGCCACAACCCACTTGCTAAAAGCCCCAAACCGCAGCTGAGTGATCCCTTTTTGCTTCAGGAAGCCTCAGACACACTGGCAAAAATTCTGTTTCTTAAGCAAGTCAGCCAACAATTGCTCCTGAACACCACTCTCCTCTATTCCCCAGTGCCATTTAGTCCCTAAACAGACATGACAGCATCCATCATTCTGTTCTAAATTCAGCAAAAATCCACAATTCATCATACTATTTTTAGTCCCACCCCATATCTGCATAGAGTTTTGCAGTCTACGAAGCATTTTTCCTATTGTGCCTCCCTTTCTACTGCTTCATACTGATGGAAATTCGGCTACTACTACTCCTGATATCCAAAGCAGGTCTACAAGCTGGAGTTGAGAGTACTTCATCAAAAATGAGACCAAAGTGCTCCAGTGGGATGGAAATGTCAAAGCTAGTGGAGTCCGTTAATGTGTGCCAGCCCCCTAAGACCACACAGGATGAGGTAGCCCAGGTAGAGACACACTGCTCCAAAGTGGAGCTAGGAGTGTTACCCGTGTATCCCTGGAAGGGTCCTTTGGTCCCCTGAAGCCCTCCAGGCTGCACCTGGCTTGGTCCAAAAGCTGGATGGGCCCCGCTAGACTCAGCCTACCAGCTCCTGAACAGGAGCCAAGTAGGCACCAGAAAGTAAAAATGTTGTCCAATATTGTGACTGACTTTTAATCCTAGGAGCTACTCTACCTGACTATAGATGGTAAACTGAAAAAAACCAAAATGGCATTTTTCTTTTATTGCTTTAGAAAATATTTTATAGCTATAATTTTCAGCTAATATTTATAGGGAACCCCCTAAATGCCTAGAAGTGCACTTAATTTCAAGGATGGGGTATATAAGTTTATGTAAAGACTTAAATGCAGACACTTCTCAGTGCCTGCATGCTGCCCCCTGGGCCCATCCTTGATGCCAGCCCCAGCCACTGCAGACAGTTCCACATCAGCGTCAGCTCAGCTGACAGTCAGTACTCCTCACCATGCACTGCAGGTCTTTTTGCCATAAGGCCTTCTCAGAAGCCATGCAAGCCTGCTGGCCTGCTTGAACTGCCAATGGGGACAGGAACCAGTGGCTAAAGGCCCTACCTCTCATCCTCTGGACACACAGCCTGGAAAGCATTCTGTCCACTTTAAATAAGTGGGCTGGTTTGAAAGACCCCAGATCCACCTCCATCCCTGCCCAACTACAAGAATCCGGCAAGCCCTATGCCCTTATCCTTTGGGGCAGTGTTCTTAGCCTAGATCTTGGACTATGCCCCAAAAGGATGCCAGAACCTACTAAAACCATGGTTCTCGACCTTAGCTACACTTTAGAATCACCTGGGGAGCTCTGAAAAGTCTTGATGCTCAGACTGCTCTCCAAAAAAATTTCACTGAGCTGTTTTGGGGAGGGGCCCAAGCTGCACAGGGCTCAGTCTATGCTGGGACCTGAAAGTTCTAACGCTGGCCAGGAGCAAGATGCAGTGAGACAACTCTCAAAGGCGGCAGTCATGAGAGGGTTAAGACAAACCTTCTCTTTATCAGAATATACTGGAGGCAAAGGAGCCACAGAAAGATAGCTAGGCAGATTATGTACCAACAATTTTTAAAACTACCAGCTGTTAGCTGGGAGCAGTGGCTCAGGCCTACAATCCCAGCACTTTGGGAGGCGGAGGTGGGCAGATTGCCTAAGGTCAGGAGTTCGAGACCAGCCTGGCCAACACAGTGAAACCCCGTTTCTACTAAAAATACAAAAATTAGCTCGGTGTGGTGGCACACACCTATAATCCCAGTTACTTTGGAGGCTGAGGCAGGAGAATCACTTGAACCCGGGAGGCGGAGATTGCAGTGAGCCAAGATCACACAACTGTACTCCAACTGGCATAACAGAGTGAGACTCCATCTAAAAAAACAAACAAACAAAAACTAACGAGCTGTTGTAACAGCTTTTTTGAAAATCCACCTCTTGCCACTGCTCTGAAATGGTATCCTTTATTATATTCTCAACTTCCCATAAATAATCAGGTTCTTTTTCAGGTCTCCCATCCAGTCTGCTAATAGGTTTCTCTCCTGCTCTGCCAGCACCATCTGTTGCATTACTAGAGTGTCGTAACACATTTTTATATTTAGGAAGGCCAGTACCCTCTGTGAGATTTTTTAAAATTACGTTTATCTTTTTAATTCCACTGGAATTTATTCTAAAGTATGGTATAAAGGATCTAAAATGATTAATTTTCCATAATTGCAACCAGTTGCCCAATTACTACCTACTGAGAAATCCTCCATCTGCCTTTAGTTTGTAATGCCTGCTTTATCACATGTCACAACCATACACAGCAAATAGCACACAGTCAATTCTGAGCTGCCTCTTGCTTTCCCATAATTGGCCTAAGATTCCTGCCCTTGGGGAACTTATATTTTGTCAGGGGAAAGAGACAATAAATGTAAAAAGTAAATAACCAATAGATACAGTGACAATATTTTAAAAGATAAGTCTGACAAAGGAAGTCAGAAGTGGAGCAGCGCGCGGCACTGGGGGTTCAGTGCAGGGCAGCTGCAGCATGAAGTAGGGTGATCAGTGTGCAGGCCAAGAGTACAGAGCAGGAGGGCAGACTTCGTCATGGAGAAGGATGGCCAGGATGGGGGCAGGGAGGATGGGGCCGTGATAGGCTGCAACATGACAGGGTGACAAGGCTGATTTCACAGGCGTATGACCTGAGCAGGCACACAGGGCCCCGCACTCAACTGGTTCTGCACTTAGTTTAATGCTCAGCTATAGCCATGTGGAAACCGTTAACAATTTTACCTGTTTTGCTTTTGTTTTTGTTTTGAGATAGGGTCTTGCTGTCACCCAGGCTGGAGTTCAGTGGTGCAATCTCGGTTCACTGCAGCCTTGACCTCCTGGGCCCAAGCAATCCTCCCAACTCAGCCTCCTGAGTAGCAGGGACTAACAGGCGTGCACCACCACAGTGGGCTAGGTTTTTTTTGTGTGTTGTTTTGTTTAAATTTTGTAAAGATAATGTCTCCCTATGTTGCCCAGCCTAGTTTCAAACTCCTGGGCTCAAGCAATCCACCTGCCTCCGCCTCTCAAAGTGCTGGAATGACAGGTGTGAGTCACTACACCTGGCCCAATTTTACCTTCAAATGTGTGTTTTGCAGGTGAAGTCCAACAGGACTGCGGCGCATGAGCATAGGCGGAGGTGATATACACAGTATGCGGGTCTGATGCCTTTCCCTGCTGCCCACTGAGCACAGCACTTGGGATTCCCTGAGCACAGCACTGGGTGGGCCCACAATGCATGGGGTTTCAGGGACACTCAACTTACATGTACAGTAAGTGTGTTACTTCTACAACTAAGAGGGGGCTGACAGCCCCAAGAGCTTACACTTTCCATCTGAACCAGAACTTGCCTTGAACACAGAAAGAGCAATGGTGTTCTAAGAAAGTGAATGGCTGAGAAAGCCCATCAGAGTCTTTCTCGCTCAAGTCTTGTCCTGTGTTAGCCACCACTTACCCTGGACGTGCTGACTCAGAAAGCAAATAAGGTGACCCACGGCTCCCCAACCTGACAGTCCCTTCTGACTCATCAGTGAACTGAACAAGACAGTGGTGGCAGGACATGTGTGAGATAAAAAGAAGGAATATGTTAGTTCCCACTGTTCTGGCAAGAATCAAATTCATATGATGTAGGAGCTATAAAACACCAATTGTGTAATTCTGGTCATTGCACATACAAGTTAAATTTGCATTTTTTTTTTTTTTTTTGAGACGGAGTCTTGCTGTCTTGCCCAGCTGGAGTTCAGTCGTGCAATCTCAGCTCACTGCAAGCTCTACCTCCCGGGTTCACGTCATTCTCCTGCCTCAGCCTCCCAAGTAGCAGGGACTACAGGCGCCCGCCACCACACCCAGCTAATTTTTTGTATTTTTAGTAGAGACGAGGTTTCACCGTGTTAGCCAGGATGGTCTCGATCTCCCAACCTCGTGATCCGCCCGCCTCAGTCTTAAATTTGCATTTAAAACTGGCACTGCACAATATAAATGGTAAAATTCACACTAATAATTTAAATTTTTTATTTGTCCTTGGTTATAATGACATAATAGAAAATAAAAAGCACCATGACAAGTGGAGGAGGAAGTGAGAGAGATAAAAGAAAGGAAAATCCTTTGCCTTTCAGTGCCTTTAAAAGTACTTTTCTACTGCTTTTTGAACAAGGAGTCTGGCATTTTTCATTTTACACTGAGCCCTGAAAATGCTCTAATTCAGCCTGTGGATGGTCTAGGAAAAAGGTCCCCAAGCAAGGCACTGGGCACTCTCTTGTCCTCCTGGTCCCTCGCTGTACATCCCAGATCATTGCTCCCAAACTCAGCTGCAGATGCAACCATCTCTGGTCCCACCCCCAGAGAATCTGGTGTCATTGGCTTGGGGTACAGCCTATGCACTGGGAATTTTCACAGCAACTCAGGTGACTCTAATGCACATTCAAGGTTGAAAACCAGTGGCTTAGGTCAAAGCTACCAAGTACTAAGCAAACCACCACCAACAGTCACAGATCCTGCAGTTGGCCTCCCAGCAATGCCTGCCATGATATCAGAGAAGACTACACCAGCTTCCTACACCAGTGACCTGGTCCTTTATCTATAAATATGAGCCAAAATCCAAGGGCCACTGGGTATTTGAGGGAGATTATCAGCACCAAAGAGAAGGGATCAGGTGAACAAAGAGAACACTGGTCCTGCAGGGCCAACAGTGATTCAGGGAACAGAAGAGATATTTTGAAAGCCCTGCTCCTGATGTGGGCCCCATCTAGATTGATGACACCACTCTCCCCTGGCCCCTGCCCATCTGTTCCTGCTCTGTTCCTCTCTACCCTGGCCCAGTGCAGCAGTTCTCACCCTTCAGGTCCTTCTGCCTCCTTTACCTTGCCCAGTCCAGTCTATCTGCCATTCTGCTACCAGAGGGTCACAGCTGAGGAGTACTTCTTACCTTCCCCTCACTGCCAAACCCTCCTCAGTGGCTGTCCACTGCCCACCGCCAAAGGACGAAGGTACAAGCTCCTTACCAGGACACAGCACTGCCACCATCTGGCTGCCTCTCCATCCTCATCATTCTCCCCACCCCCTGCCTTCTTGCCCCATCAAACTCACCTGCTTTCATTCCCCAGGAGGTTCAAGCCTCCATGCTCATGTTCTGATCTTCCAGGCACGCACCACCCTTGCTCCAAGCTTTCAGACCCAGCTGCCTCTTCCTCGCCCTTCGAGATGCAACTAAGACATCTGTTCTGTGCTCAGGGACACCTATTCTGATGACCAAGCCCCCACCAAGCCTCCCTGTATTCCACTCACTCCCTCAGCACCGGGCAAATAACATCCTCTCGGAACTGCCCCAGCGTGACTTTTGTCTCACTAAGGGACTAGCTCTTGAAGAAAAAACCATGGCTTATTGCTCTTTCTAGTACCCACCACACAGAAATCTGGCACATGAAAGGTAGTTAATAAATATTTATAAAAAGGAACCAAATGGAGGCAACCACCCCCATTTCTACATGTAAAGTTAAGGGTCAAGTATAGAAATGAGCCTCTCACTCAAAGCCAATGAAAACACCAATACATTTTGGAAAATATATATTCGCGATGCAAATTAAGTTATTTGCATTTGTTATTTCTGAAATACTTGGCCTTTGAGACTTTCCGTTTGATTGATTAGAAGAGCAGAGAAAGTTGGAATTCCATTCCCCCATTGTCAGAGCTTTACTTTGTTCTGCTGAGCTCAAGTTAAAGCCAAATGTAAGTGGTTCGTCTCAGAAGGTCAGGGCTGATGAGCCTGAAATGCAATGGGGTCCATATGGCTCATTAACATGCATGCCCTCCTCTCTCGACATCTGATTTCCATCAGCATACAGAGACTGATGCCTGCACAGTTCCTAAGGGTCCCCAGTGGAGATTTCAAAACCACGTTAGGTTATGGGCTTTTCCTGGAGAATAAGGACTAAAGAAAAACACTGTCAACAGAGACAGTCAATGAAGGCACATGAGGAAGGTAGACCTACAAATGGCCAACTGTCAACACCACAGAGTCACAGGTTTCTAGCACCAGAAAGGTCTCATAGGATCACCTGGCCCAACCCTCTAACCTGACACATGAAGACACCAAATCCAAGAGGCTCTGTGATGTGACCAAGGTCACTTAGTAGGAGTCCTGACAGAATTCCCAGGCACCCAACTCCCAGACCTGCTTTAGGCTACTCCTCTTTTCCTTCCTTTAATTCCTCAAGGGTTTTCATGAGGAAAAATAAAGAAAGGACAAAACTACACTCAGCATCATTTGTATTGCCCCAGCCTTTAACAGAGAGACAGACAGGGTGAATGGTAGATTCAGGACTACAGGAAGCCCAGGGACCCCCTTGTCCTCCACACTGAGATGCGGCCCACAAGCTCCATGGGAAGGTGTGTGCACAGCAGCAGGTATCTGCACAAGGAGAGCCCCTTTCCTTACAAACCCATGACGACATGCTTCTTCCATGATGGGCATTTCAGCCATCTACAGAACAAATGCCAGAACAAAGCCAGCTACCAAGTCGTCACAGGCGTTGACAGCCACGAAGACGGGGTACATAGTGAAGGTGTGCCATGCCTGCCAACGCCTTGTACCTGTCCAGTAAGGCCTCGCTTCTGCTTTGGTCTCTCCCAGGGCCTTGGACACAAATGTGAGGTAGATGTCTACCAACAGGCCTCCACTATCTGCAGCAGCAATCCAAGGCCTTGGATGGCCTCATTTCAAATGCCAAGCATTCTACATCTCTATGAAGGATGAAGGAAAAAATACCCTAGGAATTACTATTTATACACTATGCTCAGAATCTTAAACTGATGACTGAAACATGTCCACTCTGTCATAAGCTAAAATACTGACATTTCATTCTTACTGCCTTTAAATATATAGTCCTTCAAACACTATGAAAAATGAACCCATCAAAGCCCCAAACTGACTCCCGGTTGTGCTTCCTGTTGTTGCTGTTATTTTTCAGGCTGGAGGCCACAGACCTTTTATCCTTACCCATAACCCAGCTACCAAAACATAAAAACGAATGCCACATTTCTGCAAAACACCATTTCAGCCAGGAATAGGATTCCACTGTAGTGTAAATGTTAAGAAACCTCTGTGGTTCCTTTGTATAGTATTCCACTATTAACAAGCAAACCTGGGAATTCTAGGGATGCGATTAAGCGGTAAAAACAAAAACACCCAACAACAGGCACACAGAGACTTCATTTTAGATATTGAGGCCACATCTCCAAAGCTTGCAGGAGCTGCTACCTAAGTGTATCTCATTTTTCCAGAATTGGTAGGAAGACACAACTGGCCACATGCCTCTGCTTCTGGTCTGGGCACTGCAATCTAGAGTTACACACAGATTTCTCCCTGTGGGTATGTAAATTAGGAGACCAGTTCCTCCTTGTTTCTATTTCCACAGGCGAAAAATGAGATGCTTCAATAAAACTCCTGATGCTGCACTCCTCTCCAAGTCCTGAATTTATCTCTCTCTCATTCTATCTCTCATCTATCTATCTTTATAGAATTCCATGTACCACAGTTGGTTGATTGATTGATTGATCGGTTGATTTAGAGACAAGTTCTCACTATGTTGCCCAAGCTGGAGCCCAGATGCACGATCATGGCTCACTGTGGCCTCAACCTCCTGGGTTCAAGCGATTCTTCACCTCAGCCTTCTGACTGGCTGGGAATACATGCGTGCACCACCACGTTCTGCTAATTTATTATTATTATTATTTGTAGAGATGGGGTCTTGCTGTGTTGCACTGGCAGGTCTCAAACTCCTGGGCTCATGCAATACTCCTGCCTTGGGCTCCCAAAGTGTTGGGATTATAGACATAAGCCACTGTGCCAGGCCCCGTATCCCACAGTTGAGTGAAGTAAGCTGAGCTCTGACCTGATTCCTTTCCTTCTCCTTCCCTTGATTTGCCTAATGTCACACCTCAGTATGGAACTGATTTATCTCAAATCTATCCTGGGTACTGAAATAGACTTGGAATGAATTCCTGAATGGACATCTCATCTCACCTGATGCCAAGTAAAGGAACCAAGATGAGAAATGAATCTACACATCGTTCCAAGCAACTCTTTCAGGTCTATTATTCTTAACCTTTGATGATTCCTCCTCCTGATTCATTTTATTAAATTCTATTAAGAAAGACATGAAAGAAGCATAAAAGAAAAGTTGGCTGGGCCTACCTGGTATTTTATTCACAGGTCACATCTGGGAGGTATATATATTCTGTTTTTTAAATCTGATGGTTTTCCCAAAATATCTCCTTCTTGAAAAAAGCTACATAGTTTTGAGGCAATTTTATCGTTAACAATAATTCTCACTCAGTGAGACACTAACTTAGAACAATTCCCTGTAAATCTCCCAGTTTAGCCATTTATTGAATAAAATGATAATTCTACCAACTTAAATATTCTAGAGCCCATATTAACATGTGCTAAAGTAAGGTTTTGTTATACCAGTCTCTGTACTTCTAGTATGCTTGAAATACTTCAAATTTTAAAAACAATAGCAAACATTATAAAGGAGCAATTTTCTAATATCTAGAAAATCTAGATCCACAAAAGGAGATGTAAAAAAAGGATTTCTGTATCATCATTAGTAATAGCAAAAAATTGCGACCAACTCCATAATCCATCAAAAGGAAAATAGCTACACAAAATACAGTATATTCATAGGACAGAATCCCATCTTGCAGTTAAAATGAATGATCTAGCTGCATATGTAACCACACAAATGCCCTTGTGGGGTGGGAAAGAAAGCATGTTGCAGAAAAAAATACGCAGTAAAGGACCATTTAGGTCAAGCACCTGTGCACATACAAGTGCGTGTACACACACACACACACACCCTGAATCTAACCTTAAGGAAACATCAGACAAACACAAATTAAGGGACACGCTTCAAAATAATGGGCCCGTATTCTTCCAAAGAGTCAACGTCATGAAAGTCAAGGAAAGACTGAGGAAATGATCTAGAATGAAGGACCCTAAAGACACATGACAACCAAATACAAGGCATGATTCTGAACTGGATCCTTTCACTTTGAAGACCTTCTTGGGACTCTCTTCCAGCAAGGCTAAAGACAATTCTTCACACAAGATGGTAGCAACAAATCATAGGTGCAGCCAAATTCACAGAAGATCAATTGAAAATTCTCATCAATACCTTCAATCAAAAACTTTACTCGGATTATGCTATCAAACTTGCTTTAGAAATCAATACAGAAGATCCGCCCAGAATCCAGATTTGGTTTCAGAATCAAAGAGCTAGGCACAGATTCCAGAAAAGACCAGACCTGAGACTTCAGAGTCAAGCCAGAGCCAAAAGCAAGATCAACCTGGTAGAGAAGCCAGACGGTGTCATACTACCTACAGCACCTCTCAACTATGCACTCTCAACAAGGCATTTATGAAAAACTCATACCTTGGGATTGATTCCAGAGAACAACTTGCTAAAGAAATTGGTGCTCCAGGTCGGGCACAGTGGCTCACACCTGTAATCCCAACACTTTGGGAGGCTGAGGTGGGCGGATCACCTGAGGTCTGGAGTTTGAGACCAACCTGATCAAGATGGAGAATCCCTGTCTCTACTAAAAATACAAAATTAGCCGGGCATGGTGGCACATGCCTGCAATCCCAGCTA
>NW_012102055.1:3445171-3446082 GCF_000951045.1 Mandrillus leucophaeus | reverse complement strand
CTGGGCAATAGTGAAACATTTGGCTTCATGTTGACCAGAAAAAAGGAGCCTGCTTCCCTGAACTTGCTTTTTTTTTCCTTAAAAAAAAAAAAAAAAGAAAAGAAAAGAAACCATCAAACAAGTTCTGGCTTTTGTGTCCAGACTGTGCCCAAGGATCACTAAAAACCAGGGGTGAACATCGCACTCCTTGATGTCCAATATCTGATGTCATCATAGAAACTCATGACATGGAATCCCTCCACTGTGCTGGCCTTGGAGGCAAGAATGGGGTCATTCTTGCAGTGAACTGTAGGAGGCTGAACTTTGCAGTATTACTCTCTAATGCTCAAGCCACAGTATGAAAGAACCAAACATGAATCACTGACACAAAAGCTCTACTGTGGAAGGCAGAATGTGAGAGTGGTTGAGGGCCTCCGAAGTGTATCCAGACAGCTCCTAAATGTCCTCTCCGCCACCCTGTCACAAGCCACACATCCCCCGATCCCGAGCCTACACTAAACCCAATCTCATCCATCTCTGCAAATACACATCAGAGCTCTTAACATTCTAATAGGTCTTTGGCTTACTAACAATAAAACTCAAATTCCTTACCTTGGCCCATGAGGCCTTGTTCCACCAAGCCCAGGTCACAGCTCTGGCCTCAGGTCCTGCCCCTCTCCCTCTCACCCTCCAAGCTCCAGCCATACTGGCCTTTCTTCCACCAGTCACCCTAGAGCTCTGTATCTGCTGACCTCTCTGTCTGGCACACTCTTCCTTCAGTCTTCACTGGCTCCCTCTTATCTCAGCATCCTTCCCTAGTGCTTGTATCTGCTGACTTCTCTGTCTGGCACACTCTTCCTTCAGTCTTCACTGGCTCCCTCTTATCTCAGCATCCTTCCCTAGTGCTTGTACCTAAGGGGACCTCTACCCAA
>NW_012102055.1:3422602-3443401 GCF_000951045.1 Mandrillus leucophaeus | reverse complement strand
GGGGGGAAGGGAGGGAGAAGTTGGTGCTCCAAAGTCAAGAGTCCAAATTTGGTTCCAAAATCAAAGATCTAGATTTCATCTTCAGAGAAAAAGGGAACCTGTTGTGTCCTTAGAACAAGACGACCAGGGGCAAGATCTCTGAGGGACTTCAAGGTACAGAAGATACACACAATAGCACCAACCTCACTAACAACTCTCACTTTTCTAGAGCCAGAACATGGTGAAAACACTCAAGTTCAGTGTATTTGCTATTATCAACTTGGGTCCCAAATCTCTCTCACGGTCTTCCTGGGAGTCTATCCTTCTGCTGAAACTGCAAGCTAAGACTTCTGAAGAGGGTAAAGAACGTGGCCAGGTGTGGTGGCTCACACTTCTAATATCAGCACTTTGGGAGGCTGAGGCAGGAATATTGCTTGAGCCCAGGAGATTGAAACCAGCCTGAGCAACATAGCAAGACCCTATGATAAAAAATAAAATAAAATAAAATAAAATAAATAAAAAGAACTGTAGGAGGCCAAGATAGGTACAAGAGGCACCACACTACCCTATTGACACAGCCTGGATCCAGAGTGCAGCAGACCTTGAGACAATGAAAATAAACTTAATAATAATAATAATAATAATAAAAAGACCTCCTTGGGATAACTGGTAAATTATAAATGGAGTCTGAAGATGGCTGCTAGTAAAATGTCAATGCTAATTTTCTGATTTTGACGACTGTTTTGGGGCTTCTATAAGAAAATGTCCCTGTTTGCAGGAAATATCCTAATGAATTCAGGGGTGAGAAGGCATCAGGCTAACAACTTGCTCTCAAGTGATTTCAGAAAATAAAGTCCCTGATACTGCTCTCCCAACCTGTCTGCAAGTAAAAACATCATACACCTTATACCATATGCTAAAACTAACTCAAAATGGATCAAATATCTAAATGTAAAGGCTAAAACTAAAAAACTCTTGGAAGAAAACGTAAAGAAAAAGCTTCTTGATTTAGATTTGGCAATGATTTCTTGGATATAATATCAAAAGCACAGGCAACAAAAGCAAAAAATAGACAAATTGGATTTCATCAGAATTTAAAACTTCTGTACATCAAAAAACACCACCAACAGAGTGAAAAGGCAATCCACAGAATGAGAGAAAATATTTGCAGATCATCTCTCTGTCAAGAAATTAATGTACAGAATACATAAAGAACTCCTGCAATTCAACAATAAAAAAACACAAACCAATTCAAAACTGGGCAAAGAACTGAAATAGATCTCCAAAGAAGATATACAAATGGCCAATAAGCACATGAAAAGATGCTCAACATCACTAATCATTAGAGAAATGTAAATCAAAACCACAACGAGATACACTTCACACTTATTAGGATGACTAGTAACAGAAAACACACACACACACACACACACACACACACACACAGCCAACGTTGGTGAGGATGTGGGGAGATCAGAACCCTTGCGCATTGCTGGTAGGAATGTAAAATGGTACAGACACTGTGGAAAACAGTATAGTCGTTCCTCAAAAAATTAAACAAAGAACTACCATATGATCCACAACCTGTACCTAGGTATCTACCCAAAAGAATTAAAAGCAGGATGTTGAAAAGATCTTTGTACACCAGTGTTAACAGCAGCACTATTCACAGTAAGTAAAAAGTGGAAATAACCCAAGTGTGCATGGATAAATGAATGGATAGACAAAATGTGGTATACAAGAGAATATTCTGTGGCCATAAAAAGAAAACTCTGACACATGCTATGAACATAAGGCTCAACATGGATGAATCTTGAAGAAATTATGCTAAGCAACATAAGCCAGTCACAAAGATACAAATACCATATGAGTATTCATATGATACTCAGAGTGGTCAAATTCAAAAGGCAGAAAATATTATAGAAGGGTCGTTGCCAGCGGCTGAAGGGAGAAGAGAATTGGGAATTACTATTTAAGGGTAAAGTTTCAGTTTTGTAAGATAAAAAGAATTCTGTAGATAGACCGGGAGCAGTGGCTCACACCTGTAATCCCATCAGTTTGGGAGGCTGAGGCGGGTAGATCACTTGAGGTCAGGAGTTTGGGACCAGCATGGCCAACATGGTGAAACCTCATCTCTACTAAAAATACAAAAATTAGCCAGGCGTGGTGGCCCACGCCTGTAGTCCCAGCTACTCGGGAGGCTGAGGCAGCAGAATTGCTTGAATCCGGGAGGAGGTTGCAGTGAGCTGAGATCACTCCACTGTACTCCAGCCTGGGTGACAGAGCGGGACTCCCAAAAAAAAAAAAAAATTCTGTAGATAGATGGTGATAATAATAGTTGCATAACAATGTGAATATACTAATGCCACGAAACTGTATACTTAAAAAGTTTAGGTTATGTACAATTTAACATAATCTTAAAAAATCTTCTGACATACACGCACCCAGAGATACCACGTGTAAATCTGGGTAAACATATTTTTGTTAAGTCTGGAAGTAAATACATAGAACTTATTAACGGCGCTACCTCTGAGAATGAGAGTTATTGTCAAAAATATTTTTAGTGTATCTTAAACTTCTAAATTCTTAAAAGAATATTGATTTTATGTATTAGGTATAACAAAAATTGATATAAAAATGCTATTTTATGGACTCATGAGAAAAAAGATAGGAAAATAACTGTTTCTATAAAAATACCTTTCTACCCAGGAATACTATAAAAGCTTACTATCAAAAAATAACATTTCTAAATTGTTACTTTCCAGTTAATACACTGCTTGCTTGCTTGGAATTTTTTTTTTCAAGTAGTAATTATGATAATAAGAGACTCTTCCCAAGAGAAAATGAAGGGGGCAAAGGGACAACATGAAACTTAAAAAAAAAAAAAAATCCTCAGAGCATAAGCCCAGATCTGGTCTGGATTTCAAAATGAAATTTTATAGAACTTGTACTTATCCCCTGAAGGTTTCATGACCCAACAATGACACGAATGGTTAATAATAGCCTTTGCCCTCCCTCTGCAGTCAAACAGCGATGCAATTCCTGAACAGAGCCACTGCCCGGGGGATATTATGTGAGTATCATGTTCCTGACTTAGCAGGAGAAGTGGAAAATGGAAACAAGGCCACAAACTTAGATCTTTCCATTACACAGAAATTGAGGCTTCCGGGCTTCACTTTCATGATTAAAAATAGAAAAAGAAATTGACTTCACATTTTATGGAAAATAGTCAAAGGAATATATTTTATGTGAAGAATATTCACAGACATGCCATTCTTTTGTGTTTCCTATTGACAGAAATCATTGCGATGGTGGAGCTAGTGAGGCATGAAGTGGCTGCTGCAAGACTCTTGACCAGCCAGCAGCAAGAGGCACGCTGGAGCCCACAGTAGGACAACCTTCTCCAGTCCTGACTTCCACTCCGCCTCTGGAGCAGCTGCCTTCCTTCTGACAATGACTCTCCATAATTTCCAAGCTCAATGAACACCAAGAAACATACTTTTCCAAAAATAAATCTTTCTTTTTCTGACAAGCTCCTATGACAGACATTTAGAAATTTCCCTGAAAATATTAGCTACAATAGTATACATAAATCAAATTCAATATACATGTTTCTTGGGCTTTTTACAGTATCTTTTTATAATTAATGTTTTTGTATTTGGGGGAAAACTGGGCAATAGTGAAACATTTGGCTTCATGTTGACCAGAAAAAAGGAGCCTGCTTCCCTGAACTTGCTTTTTTTTTCCTTAAAAAAAAAAAAAAAGAAAAGAAAAGAAACCATCAAACAAGTTCTGGCTTTTGTGTCCAGACTGTGCCCAAGGATCACTAAAAACCAGGGGTGAACATCGCACTCCTTGATGTCCAATATCTGATGTCATCATAGAAACTCATGACATGGAATCCCTCCACTGTGCTGGCCTTGGAGGCAAGAATGGGGTCATTCTTGCAGTGAACTGTAGGAGGCTGAACTTTGCAGTATTACTCTCTAATGCTCAAGCCACAGTATGAAAGAACCAAACATGAATCACTGACACAAAAGCTCTACTGTGGAAGGCAGAATGTGAGAGTGGTTGAGGGCCTCCGAAGTGTATCCAGACAGCTCCTAAATGTCCTCTCCGCCACCCTGTCACAAGCCACACATCCCCCGATCCCGAGCCTACACTAAACCCAATCTCATCCATCTCTGCAAATACACATCAGAGCTCTTAACATTCTAATAGGTCTTTGGCTTACTAACAATAAAACTCAAATTCCTTACCTTGGCCCATGAGGCCTTGTTCCACCAAGCCCAGGTCACAGCTCTGGCCTCAGGTCCTGCCCCTCTCCCTCTCACCCTCCAAGCTCCAGCCATACTGGCCTTTCTTCCACCAGTCACCCTAGAGCTCTGTATCTGCTGACCTCTCTGTCTGGCACACTCTTCCTTCAGTCTTCACTGGCTCCCTCTTATCTCAGCATCCTTCCCTAGTGCTTGTATCTGCTGACTTCTCTGTCTGGCACACTCTTCCTTCAGTCTTCACTGGCTCCCTCTTATCTCAGCATCCTTCCCTAGTGCTTGTACCTAAGGGGACCTCTACCCAACAGCATTCTCTACACCTAACCCTGTTGGATTTCTTTGTATCATCAGAATTTTAAATTATACTTGTTTTTGTTTGTTTCCCCACTAGAATGGAGGCTTCATGAGGGTACAATGTTGGTTCAGTGCTGGACCTACATGCAGGGCCAGCACAGAGCAAGCACCCAATAACAATCTGCTGGATGAATATATGGGATGAGTAGGTAGTGGGCAGGTGAGTGGATGGATGGATGGATGGATGGATGGATGGATGGATGGATGGATGGACGGATGAGTAGGCAGATGGATGGACATATGGGTGGATGGATAAGTGGATAAATGAACAAGTAAACAAACTAACAAACAAATGAGCATGAGCTTTTATTCAAGGGCATTACTACTAGGAAATCCTTGCCACATCATGTCATAGGGAGCCAAAGGCAGGAAGAAAGGCCTTGCCTGGATGGGTACTGAGGTAAGTGTCATGTGTGAAGAGCTACCTATCTGAAATGAACCTTAAAAGATGCGGAAGATGTCAACAGGTAGAGACAGGGAAGGAGTTCATTTCAGGTGGATGAGCAGAGACACAAAGGAGAAAATATTGTGATGCTTATTTATGAAACAGTAAATAATCTGCAGGAAACTAGTCTACAATTCACTGTGAAAAGCTTTTACCATGAACTGAATAGGTAATAATATATCATAAAATATGAGCCCTTAATAATTTCCCACGTGTGTTTAAATGTAAATGATCAGCCAACTGCCCACGGAAGCCTCCACATTCATGCATTTCATTAAATTACAATTTCCATGCAGACGCTAAGATGTCGATCATCCTGGGTTTTTATTCTAGTTCCATTAACACTTCGACAGATGAGTAAGGCATTCCATGTCTGGTACTCAGAAAGCCAATAAAACTATAAATTACTTTCAACTACAAGTCTTAAAGAGGCTACACCGCTACAATCTTGCCCAGTCATTGAGCAATCCACATGTTGGGCTCATCTCTCCCAGGAAAAAAGTTATTCCCCCAGCACATGCCTCACTGTCACCCAGTAGAGAGGCCGATCATCAGTCACTAACATATTGAGCTGTTGTTGCTGCATCGGCTTTTCCCTGACACATCTGTAATTGTGTTGAGAAGGCACCATGTTCTGGAAACATTTTCATCACTGCCTGTGTGGTGGGGGGAGGAGGTGTTGGGAGACTGGGGGCTCGTTGATGAATAAGAACAGCCTCACATGTGACCTCAATAATCAAGCAAAGCCATCTTGCTTCCTGGCAGCTGCAGTAACATAGGTTGTAAAGTATTTTTAGACATTTGGGGGTAGGGAAGGGAGGGCAGGGTGGTCCAGAAGAAACCAAAGCGTGGAGCAGATGATCACTGCAAGGCCTGATTCTCTCTATTCCAGTAGTTCTCAAATGTTAGTGTGCTTAGGAGCACACAAAGACCTGGTTAGAAACATAAATGGGCTACTTGCCTGCTTTCCAAGTCCAGACACTCCAGGAACTCTGGCTCAGAAAACCTGGGTGGGCCCAGGACTCTGCATTTTAGTAAGCACCACGGGTGGCTTGATGCCAGTGGTCCTCAGTCTGCCGTTTGAAGAACACTAACACCAACCCCTGGATGACTCTGGTAGAGAAAGAATATGTAAGCTCTGCACACGACAGCCCCCAAGTCCACCAGCATCTTCACTTCTTGGGACCTGAAGAAAATGTGACAAAAGTCCTGGGCCCCTTTCTCCCAGCAAAAGGCACTTGCACACATCCACACACACAAAACTTGTGGGATAAGCTCAGACCAGTCTGTGAGCCCCTAAGAGTCTACTTAATCCAATTCACACCCTGCTGGCCCAGCCTAACCTTCTCTTAGAGACTAAGATTTAAAAGATAACTACCTCATCAGTCATTACAGACTACACCTATACTGCAGCAAGCTGGCAAACACCTCTATGTAGATGAGTGTTTTATCTACACCTTTAAAAAAAGTATAGTAAGAGCTGCATTTTTTAGATTTCTATCACTTCCAGATCATTCATTCTCTCTCCATTACTAATGCAAATGTTTCGGCAAGCTTTTCTACAAAAAACCACTGACTGGCAGAACATTTTTCTACAATTACCCACGACTATGAAGCTCCTGGTAAATTACTTAACAAGCTAAGAATTCCCAATTAAAATATTGAGTTTGTTTAACTAAATTATTGCTATGCACAATGTACAAATCCATGGAAGGAAAAATTCTACCTCTCTCCCTTGAGAATAAAAAGGATGATGTTAATCTTTGGCAGGTCAAGTCAGTAAGGTAAGGAGTTTGTTTTTTTAACATACACACAAATGAGATTATAAGATTAAAATAACTAGGAATCTGCCCAAAACACATATACAGGAACAAACAAATAAAGCCCTTAAACCTTAAATGCACTACCCCATTAGTGTCCTGAGAGATTGGTTTAAAGTAAAACAGATGCTTTGCTCTGGTTGGAGATTAGAAATGTCTTATGTGTCAATGGTAGAAGAGAAACAGATCCTAGTTTTTAATTTACCAGACATATTCCAATAGCAGAGAAAAAAACTCTTTTCAATTTTTGCAATTTCCTTAACTTGTGCTATGGATTTAAGACAGTAAGGTGAAAGTCAATTGATTAATCAATTCATCAATGGGTCCCCAACAAAGAGACAGTCATGCCAGCCTTGTAAAGGCTTCTTTTTAGCCCAATATGAGCTGACTTAGGACAACCATCTATTTGGAAACAAATTAAAGTGATAAAAGTGATTCCTTACAGCTCTCCACCAGGAAGAAAAACATCTGCTAAGCTCCCACCCTTTCATACCAAATATTCCGGCAATAGACAGGCATTCCCCAGGCACTGACAAGGACTCAGGATACATTCTGACTGCGCAGAGCAGTGGGCTGGGCTGAGTGAGGTCAGGAGCCCCACCATCTCTACACCCAACTCACTCCCCAGAGGGTTGAGCTGATCTCATAATTCATGGAAAGCAGGTGTTCAGACAGAAAGGATCAGAAATCCAGGTGTGGTTCCATGTGTGGTGAGAGGTCTGGCCAGGTGGCGCCCTAGCCCTGGTAGGAGGCCTTCCATGCGGCAGCCTAGGTCCCAGAAGCCTGCGTCACTGACAAAGACTACACGACAGCAACAACTCTCTAATGAGGACGCTTTGCTGAGTTCCCACTACTGTTTTGGTGATACTTCAGCATAAACAAAGCTGGACTCTCAGTCAATGTTTGTTCAATAAATTAATATAACAAAATGAACTAATATTACTGGAGTAATTGACAGGATCTGGCTACCATCTTGGCAACCAGACTTTAAAACATACTCCTGCAGCAAGTCAACAACTCGAGCTTGGTTCAGGCCATGTGAACATTGAAGCTGAAACCAACCACAATTAGGGAGCTAGAATCTAGAATTCAAGCCTAAAAACAGAGTGAAAAGGAGTACATTTAAATAACTGTTCTTCCATGAATAGATGCAAAGTTATTAGCAACAACATAATTCTTCCTTATATTCAGAGTACTTCTCATCTGATTTGTCCCCCAAACTGAAATATGTAGCAAGTGAGAGCTCCCCTCTGTGCACCTGTGATGGGGCCACCTGGTAGAAGCAAGCCACCTGTGTGTTCATGTGTCCTTCATTTCACCTCTGGATTCCACAGCAGGTAATGAAAAGGCTGCCCTTGTCACTGGAAGTATAAATAAATAAAAACCAAATGGAATTTTTTTCCCCCACAGCCCCTTACCCTACATATTTCTTTCAGATCCTACAGAAGCCATGAATGTCTCAACTCGACATTCCAAGGTCCAGGCACAGGGATGAATGCTTGCTGATAAGACAAGTATACAGAGAAAATTATGGACAAAGCAACAGTGATACTCAGAGGAGCGTAAAATTAATAGCTCCGTAAAATTAACGGCACCAGGTTTCGCTAGCCAACTCATCCCAGTGATTTGTCAATAAACACGTCCATTAACTCAAACACGTATATTTGAAAGTTCATTTTTTTAGCTCCTTCCAGCATTTCAATTTAATGACATCTTTAATGGCACTAAATAAATGAGAACGTAAATAATTAATGGCAACACTATGAACTAAGTGGGCCCTAGGCCCCAGGGAAGAGTCCTTCAATTACCAAATGGCCCTTCTCATCAAGAAAAACCTCCATCTGCTCCCCCATCCATGTGAGGCTCAGGAAAACAAGCCCCACTCAGGGGAAGGGCACTTAAGATTAAAACAAGACAAGAATAAGCTTCTACCATAGACATGGCAGGCTAGAGTGTTAAAATCTCCCAATATCTAGCCACCAATGGAAGAGGTCATGTACCAGCAATCATGCACTAGGCAATAATAAGCAGGATGTTCCTACCAGAATCATGTTCTCCTGCAAAAAATGTACCAGGAAAAACAGCAGTCAGTTGGTTCCGCTACTGCTTCCATGTCCTGTTCCCTTTGGAAATATGTCCTTTGGAGCAAGAATGTAATGTCCTCCTTCCAACTTCTCACTGCCACAACATAGCATGAAACCCATGCAGCAGCCTATAATATGATGGGTATGCTATATGGAAAGCATGCAGGTATTGCAGCAGCCAGTTCTGCAAACAAGCAGCGGTCCAGTTAGAAAGGCAAACTGCTGGTTACCTTTACCAGCCCAGTCTTCACCAGCAGTAGCTGCATCACATAAGCAGAGCTCTGAGATTCTTGAAAATAATAATCTACCCCTATTTGAAATAGAAATTTGAAAACAATCGGGAATCCCTTCTACTTTCCATATCCTTAAAGGTCAGCTAAAACCTCCAGTCCCCTAGGAGGCCCGCTTGGCTGAGCAGCAACAGCAGTAACAATGGCCTTCTCTGAACCCGGGACATTCATAGACACCACAGCCCGCCAGCTGTGAGCACCACTGCTAAACAAACACCACTCCTCCCGCCCACAGACACCTCGCAGGATAGGGCAGTGAACAACACTCAGGGAGCTTGAGTTTTATGAGTGGTATGGATCATGATAGCAGATGGTGTGAAGTCTGTGAAATAAACCACCAGAGCAACAGGGCAGAGTGGCCAAATGGGTCTCCTGGGAACTGTGGGGGTCAGAGAATCTTGGAGAATGAGGAGGAGACTCTGGAATTGAGACAAGAGCTCCGAGGTAGGAAAGAGCTTGACCTTTTCAGCAAGGGAGAGGAGGCAACAGCAGATACAGTAGGTGAAGTATAGGGATGGAGGGAAAGATGGCCGCAGAGCAGGCAAGAGAGGGCCACGGACGCCTGGTCACTCAGGCCCTGGGAAATGACAGCAAGGAATGCAAGGCTTCAGCAAAATGCACTTGGAAGGCACTGAAGAGTTCTAAGGAGGAGCACAAACTCAACGGTCTTGTAACCTTTCCTAAGTTGCCTTATGCTGTCCACCTCTTTCACTGGCATTAACCTTTCAGGTTTATGTTGCCCAAAATCTATCCCTGGCTGCATAGGCTGGGCGGCAGCAGTTCCTTCTCTTCCTCACAGTGCCTAGCACACCATCAAATACCAAAATGACACTTGGTGCTTACGTACACACACAAATACATGCACACACACCCACATGCACACACGCATGGGCACACCCATCCACATATACACACACATACATATATGCACACATACACATGCACACATATACATCCATATACATACACACACATACATTGTTCATTTGTTCAGATAGTTTAAAGAACTTATTTATATTTTAAAAGAACCTGCTAAAAGAATCATTTTTCTATAATGTTGAAATTTGCCAAAAGAACCATTTTTCTTTAATGTAATTGTAGCAGTTTTCATTACTGATTGGAATATAATGGAAAAAAAAAACACTGAGAATTAAAAGCTTAATTGATAGAAACACATGTTTATCTATCAGTAAAAAGAATTTGGCTATGTTCTTCCTATCAAAACAAAAGCAAGCAAATTAGCTATTTGCTCCAAGAGGAAGCTCCTTCTAATTTGAGAAGAAAAGGCAGAGAGAGGCCCCAGGCACAGGCCAGCATCAACCTAACACAGGACCCTTCGGCGCCTACCCGCCGCCACCTACTGGAGAGCTGGGGGCAGAGCGCAGTGCAATGCACAAGGTCTGAGGCTTTTGGGGATCAGGAAACTGGTCCATGTAAATGAAATTGACACAAGACAATTTGTGTATTTAAAAAGAAAACTCCTAAAGGATTCAGAAATAACTAAAAGTCTTTTTTATCCTTATAAGTTAACATGGCTCGTTAGAAGTTTAAAAAATGCCTACTTGAGGATTTTTTGATTTGGGGACAGTAGGTTATTGTATAAAGTGTACAACATGATGCTCTGATCTACACACACATAGTGAAGTGATTACTACAGTCAAGTAAATTATATGTCCAGCATCTCACACAGTTACCATCTTTTATTCTGTGTGCACTGAGAGTTCCTAAGTCTACTCCAGAAGTTCCTAAATCTACTCCCAGTGCACAATATGATACTGCACTCCTTGTGGTGTACATTAGATCTTGAGACTTACTCGTCCGAAATAACTGCATCTTTGTACCCTTTGACCTAAACAAGAAGAGGGTACTGGTTGAAAGAAAGTTGAAGATTCTAAAGGCAAAAGGTATTATTCTACCATTTCCAGAAAAATATTTAGAATGAAAAAAAGTTAGACTAAAACTTTTCTCCAAATAGAGTTAAACCAGAATAATAAATGAAGACTATGGGATAATAATCAAATAGAACCGGAGGGAGTAGCCAGAGGCAAGAGGAAAACCCAGAGAGAATGGCGTCCTGGGAAACAAGGCTCCAGCCATTTCCAGGGGCAAGTGGGCAACAGTGGCAAGACAGGGGTTCTGAAAAATGGGCATGAAATAAAGCAATGTGAGGTCACCGGGGCCCTCGGTCGGTGAGAACCTTTACAGACCCAAGGACACTACTAAAAATACAAAATTAGCAGGGCGTGGTGGTGGGCACCTGTAATACCAGCTACTCAGGAGGCTGAGGCAGGAGAATGGCTTGAACCCAGTAGGCGGAGGTTGCGGTGAGCCAAGATCGTGCCATTGTGCCCCAGCCTGCGTAACAAGAGCAAGACTCCACCCCCCCAAAAAAAAAAAAAAAATCTGGCTTTGAAAAGGTTGCCCAGCTTCACGTTTCCATTGTGCTGTCCCTTTACCGCTGCATCACTGGCCATCACAGCATTCTAGCAAGGGAGGGAGACCAGGAAGGAAGAACGGAAATGTTTGCACAGTCCTTCCTCCTCTGCTTGCCAGGCCCTATGTGTCTCTATCCAGTGAGTGCGTTAATTAAGCCTTTACAAGTATGCTAAGCATCTGTGAGACCACACAGGTTCCAAGGACTATTACACATTTCCTTTCTCTACTTTAATTAACTTTTATTTCATGAAAGCTTACAAATTGGCAGCAAATCCAGGTCAGACATTGCTTTAGAAAAATGGGGATTTACAGCGAACCTTGAGGGACACATCCACCCACACCTGGGACCAAACCCACTTCAGGTAACCATTCAGAATGGGTGAACCAGCCAATCCAGGGCCATTGCTCTGCTGCCACCCAGGGGCGGGTGGGCGCCATGGCACCTGGCCAGGGGACGAGAAGCCCAGGGGAAGAACCTGGCTCTGCACAGGACATGTCCTCTGGAATCAAAGGTAGGAGGAGGCAAGGGAGAAGTGCTGTACCCACCCACCACAGTACTCAGGAGTGCATTGTAAACATGCATTCTTGGGAAGGCAGGTATTAAAATAAATACAAGGTTACAGCAATTATGCATTTCCTCAGACCAAGGACTGTTCCAGGGACTAAAGATGTTACAGGCACCCAAGGGATGGAGCCAGGCACCAGACTCCAGGCTTACCTGCTTTGGGTCAGAGGTAGCAGTGCCGGGTGCTGGCGATTCCAGCTCTATGGTCACAGGCCCATCATTCTGAATGTGCACCTGCATGTAGGCCCCAAACTTGCCATCTGAAAAAGCAATCCAAACAGTTACCAAAAATGGAGACCCCAGATTACTCCATCCAAAAGCACACTGTATTAGTTCATTTTCACACTGCTAATAAAGACATATTCAACACTGGGCAACTTACAAAAGAAAGAGGTTTAATGGACTTACAGTTCCTCATAGCTGGAAGGCTTCACAATCATGGCAGAAGGCAAGGAAAAGCAAATCAGATCTTACATGGATGGCAGCAGACAAAAAGACAGAGACCTTGCAGGGAAACTCCCGTTTTTAAAACCGTCAGATCTCGTGAGACTTATTCACAAAATGAGAACAGCACAGGAAAGACCTGCCCCCATGATTCAATTACCTCCCACCAGGTTCCTCCTACAAAACATGCGAATTTTGAGAGTTACAATTCAAGATGAGATTTGGGTGGGGGCACAGCCAAACCATACCACACACCTAGATCAGCGTGATCCAAAACCCAGGTCACACTGAGAGAAGGAGGTTGACTGGGAGGAGGATCGGCCAGTCAACACAGGAAAAGTTGGCCAGCCCTGTAAGAGGGATGGAAATGCGGGATTAAGTAGCACAGATGCTGCTGTGTGCCCAACAGACTTGGGAAGAAATAAAAGGTCTGGTAACACCAACGGTGGGAAAGAATGTGGGTTACTGGGACTGTACATGATGGGAAGGCAAACACAGAGCATTCTGGAAGGCCATGTTTGCACTGTATGCAGTGAAGCCCTCCATCTCCCTCCATGGAAGGCATGGCTTTTGGGCCTGCTGGGGCACAGGCAGGCCTCACACCCTGAGGTCCTTCCACAACCTGGGTGACCTCCATGAGTCTTTGTTCCCGCCACCACAACCTCACAAATTCCACCTCTGAGTCTTTCCTAGCAGTGGTCCTTAACTTCAGAAGGACTCAGCAAAATGGGCATGCGAACAGACAGCTTTCTTTGGCCCACAGACAGTAGCACTGGAAATTGTATCAGAAGCACCCAAGCTGCTGGCCATGTTTATCAGCAAGATTAATCTAGATCCTACTGGATGGTTAAAGGTGCTTAAATAATGATGACTTTCCATGACCTCCTATCAGATTAAAGTGGCCGTTCAAATCAACAGAGCTTTTGTCTTATCCATGTCAGACTAACTAAAAAGACATCAGCTGAGAAGGAAATCATGTGTTTAATTGCATGCTAAAATTATGGCTACAATTAGTAGAAAATTTCAGTCACTGCTCTCCTCAGGGAGGCTGAAGGCAGGCTCAAGAGGACAGGAATTATTTCCGATCTTGAATTTCTGTTGCCAGGATATACAGCATATGCTTCACCTTGTTTATCATTCCAAATAGCAGGAAATTTATTTTCTCTTCCTGTTTTTCTTCAGTTAAGAATAGAACTATTATGTGAATTTCCATCTGTACAGATGATAAATCCAAAGACATGTTTTAAGAGATCTTAAAATGGTAACTTTTTTTTCCAGCCCAGATCAAAGGGTAAAGCCCCCAAGAATTATGCTAGCCAGGGAAAATAAACACATTTTTAAAAACACACACACACACACAAAAGCATATCTATAAAACGACATCTGGGCTCCTACGGTGATATAGTCAAGTTGTTCTTGAATATTAAGTCCCAGGGTTCTTTCTACCCAGAGCTGCAGGTTAAGCACGTGTTAAACACACTTATGCTGCATGTTTAAAGCAGGAAAGCTCTCAGCTGGAGCCTAATCACCCATGAACTCATCTCCAGCAGAACTTTCCAAGGTCCTAACAGCTGCAAACCAGAGTGCCTCCCTGCAGATTGCCTGTGTAGCTACAAAAACTGGTGTCCACGTCCCTTTGGACAATGCTTCACTGACTTTTGCCGCCAGCCAAGAAGGCTCACACCACCTCTCCGGGCCCCAGTTTGTTCTGGTACAACAGGACAGTTGTCCTGGGATGGTTACAAAGGTGCACACAGGTTAGTACACAGGCCAGCACAGTGAGTGTACAGGAAATCACAGTCACTATTATTACTATTGTCATGCCTACCACTGTCCATGGTAGTATATGGGCAAATTGCAGGCATGGGACAGAAAAATACTGTCAAAAAAGTATACTCTGAAAGAAAAATGGGGAGAACAAAAGCCATGTACCATTGCTTCTTGGCCTGGCTGGAAACAAGCCCACACTCTCTGCTCTCCAGAGCTGGCCCTGTGTGGCCACGACTGGGCTGAACCTCAGCCAACCTCTGGGGACCAGTATGGCACATGGGCACTAGACAATGAGCCTCAGGCCAACCCATCTAAGCACATCCCCTAAAGGCAGTTCTCTGCCACCAAGGAAGCATTCTCACCCTGCAGGTTTCCTCTTCATTCTAGTTTCAATCTGTTCAGAACCTGAGTAGGCAGGAGGCTGTTACTGATGGAAACCCCAACAGTGGGTTACAGGCTGGAACATCAAGAAATTCAGCAAATGAGTGGCATCGCGGGGTTCAAAATAAGCCTGGGGCCAGGCTGGAGCCACCACCTGCTAGAAGAGTTTGATCTGGATGTGCAGGATTGTGCCTAGAGTCTTTGGGAGTATGACTCTGGAAGCCGCTAGCATCCATGGTGGCTCTGTCCTCAAGTACAGAGCTGCTTCTACAGAGACAGGAGTGTTCCTTGGCATCCCCAGTGCCCCAGAGGCTGGGCCAGTGCCAGTGAACCACCGCTGGAACAACACAGCAGCAGAGGCCTGGCCCAAAGGTGCCTGGAAAGCTGAGGCAAAGGTTCTGAGGCCTTAGGCAGAGACCAGTAGCACTGGGAATGACATGTCCTAAGTGACTTGGAGGTGAAAATATCTGTTTCGTCAGCAAATGGGTACATTATAGGCCCTTCAGGCCCTGGCAGCTGATTTTCTCACAGTTTGAGGGCTAGGCCTAGGTCTGACTCCATTTCATACTCGGGGCCATGGAGGGAACTGGAAAGGCAGACCTGGGGCTCTTGTGGCTTCTTCCCAGGCTTTGGGTTCCCCTTATCAGGGTTCTCTGCTTGGCTCTGCAACTGCACAGAGGTGGTGTCTACATCTGAGGGTGGTGTCTACAAAAGATTCATTTCTTGGAAACAAGTGTCTCAAGCCTGGAACTTTGTAGCAAGAAGCATTGGGGGACCCAAAATACCTAATGATGGAAAAGCAAGGGCACCTTTCACTAACAGGGCCACCCTCAACTCCAAACTAAAGAGTGTCAAAGCCATGAGAAGAAACAAACATTAGGATGCTAAATGCCTAGGACCAAAATTCACCTTTAGCTGGGAAGTTAAATTCCCAACTATGCCTACATGCTGAGGTCATAAATTCAAGGCAATTAAGGTAGCCTTCTTGCGTAACAAGAAATCCAAGGCAAGGAGCTCCCTGATTATCAAACTTTGCTCAGGTATCTCTGGGCCCTGCTGGGGTCCTTGACATCACTCTGCCTGGGGTAACTCTGTAGGGTTGAAGGCTGTATGGTTGTCTAACTGAGGCTCAAGGAAGCCTGTGTGAAGATGATGCAGTGTTTGAGGCCCCAAAGGACCTCCAAGGACACCTGTATGACACATCTCAGACATGGCTTGGACAAGGCTGCTGCATGAACCCAAACTCAATCGAGCATGGACACCCTTCCACAAAGAACAGCAGGGAAGGTGGCTTCTGAGCTCATGAGGTCGTGGGATGTGACTTCATATCTTACTTCCTTTGGTCTTCAAAGCTTTTGGATTTGATTACGTTTTAATCTTGGCCTGTAATTTCTCCCTGGGACTGTGATAATGGGATAGGGTCTGCATTCAAATCCAGTGCATTTCCATGTTGCTGGCATTTTATTATGAGTTTCTCATGTATTTTACTATTGCAGTATATTGTCACTTAACCTCACTGCAGCAGCTCTGGTGTGCTGGGCTGGGCATTGTGGCTGTACACGGCTTGGGAATCAGCCTAGGGAATAAGTCTTCACCTTGGGAGCAGAGTGGCCTTGGAAGGGCTTCATGGCAAGGTTCTGACCCAGTTCAGAGCCTCCAGAGACAAAAGACACAGCAGGAGCAGCCTAACAAAGGCTCCAAGGTAGACTGGTCTGAGTTGGTAAGACTTCCTTCCCTGACAGGGCAGCCCCACGGCCAGAGTGAGCCTCTGCTCAGAACCACCTTCCATCAGTTCCTGTCACCCCCATGAGACAGTCCCTGGAGTAGCATGCCCTCTATTGTGCATGCTCTTTTTCTGTCGCTACACACACACACACACACGCATGTGCAGTTCTTCTTGTAATTATTGTTGAGAAGTAAGACAAAGTGATCCCTGTAAGTTTTCCGAAGTTAAAAGTATGTTATTATTATAGTACCATAGAATACATGGGAGAAGTGGCTCACTCAGGCTGCTGTGTTGGGTATGGTCTGAAAGGAGACCCAGCTGGAGGCAGGAGGCCCATTAAGAGGCTGTCACAAAAATTCAGATGAGAGATGCAGATGGCCTGTGCCAGGGTGGGTGTAGAAGTGGCGCTCTGCTCTCAGCTTCCATGTGCATGTATGTCCCAGGTGAGGCAAACAGGATTTGCTGATAAACCAGATGTGGGGAGGAGGAGCCACACCAAATTCTGAAGTTTCACCCCATAAGTGCATTTATTAGAAAATAAGACTAAAACCGAATGAAATAAGAAACTAGGAAAACAAACCAAATAAATCACACACTCATTAAAGCGAAGAAGATGAAGGGAAAAGAGTGAAGAAGATTAAAGCAAAACAATGAAATACCAAAAAAACTAAAAATGCTGATTAAGAAAAAAAGGGGGGAAATACAACTAAACCACATGAGAAAATGAATGTGATTCTAGATATAGAGATCTTTCAAAACCATTTTAAAAATCTATAAAATTGTCTTCCAATAAATTGGAAAATCCAGCTGTGAAGGAGACGACAAGTAAAGTTCACTGCCCAGAGGAACTTGAGGGATGTTGGGAAACTGACCAGAGCAATAGCCAAGGAAGCCAGCCCAAAAAGATCACTAACAAGTTCTATTAAGCAGTAATGCCTATGTGATTTAAATTGGTCCAGACCACAGAAAAAGATGTAAAGCTTTCTACTTTGTTCTGCAAGGCCAGTATCACCCTCACACTAAAATTAGACAGGAATATTTTTTAAAGCATAGACAAATTTCTCCTTTGAATACAGATGCAAAAATTCTACACTAACAACACTTGGGAAATTTCTTGTAGGCATATATTAGAAGAACACTATGCAGTGGCCAGGGAAGGTTTAATCAGCATGGCTCACGATTAGGAAACGCATTTCTTTTATTTATTATTATTATTATTTTTTTTTTTTTTTGAGACGGAGTCTCACTCTGTCACCCAGGCTGGAGTGCAATGGCGCGATCTTGGCTCACTGCAAGCTCCGCCTCCCGGGTTCACGCCATTCTCCTGCTTCAGCCTCCCGAGTAGCTGGACTACAGGCACCCACCACCATGCCCAGCTAATTTTTTGTATTTTTAGTAGAGACAGGGTTTCACCGTGTTAGCCAGGATGGTCTCGATCTCCTGACCTTGTGATCTGCCTGCCTCAGCCTCCCAAATGCTGGGATTACAGGCATGAGCCACTGCGCCTTGCCCAAAAAGTTTCTTTTAAAAAGTAAATATATTAGCCAAGATGTCCTGGAGCTAGTAATTGAAGGCTAACCAAGATAATGAGATTCACCCAGCCGTTTTAGCATACACAGATCATTTAAGAGTATAACCATTATTAAAAATACAAAAGATGTTTTTAAAGTCCTAATTTATTTTTACATTTCTAATGCAAAATATACATGGAATAAACTTATTTCAAACAAAAAAGATGGATTGATTAAGCAAGTACTTCAGCAATAAGTGTTATAGGCAAAGACCATGAATGGAGGCTAAAATTAGTGAGTGGGAGCAGGTTGAGTAACAGGATATTTGCATAGTCTCAAATTATCTCCACAAGAAACACTGACCAATTACAAAGTGGAAAACAGTAACTTGACAGAGAAAAATCTGGCAAATAACGAGACACGTCAACATCATGTGCCCCAACACGACGCACTGAGAAGGGTACAAGATCACTTTCGTAGTATTCCTGCCAAAAAATGCCTAACTTTAATCATGAGAAGACATCAGGCAGACACATAATGAAGGACATTCTACAAACTGACAAAATAAGTGACTCTTCAAAAGTGGCAACGTCATGAAAAACAAGGAAAGACAAGGCAATCACCACATTTTGGGAGAGACTAAGAAGCTGCAACAAATAAACGCAGTTTGGAATTCTGGATTGAATCCTGGACCAGAAAAAAGGACATCAGTGGGACAACTGGCAAAATTCAAATAAGGTCTGTAGTTTAGCCAATAGTATGTTACCAGTGTTAATTTCCTCATTTTGATAACTGTACTATGTAAGATGTTATCAATAGAAGTTGGATGAAGCTTATTATTTGTCGAACTTTTCTGTAAGCCTAAATTATTTCAAAATAAAAAGTTAACAGCCAGGCGTGGTGGCATGCACCTATAGTTCCAGGTATTTGGGAGGCTGAGAGACAGGAGGATCACTTGAACCAGGAGTTAAAGACCAGCCTGGGCAACATGGCAATACTCTACCTCTTAAAAATTTTTTTCTTTAAATTAAGTATGGTGGCACATGCCCATAGTCCCAGGTACTTTGAGGCTAAGGCAGGAGGATTGCTTGAGCCCAGGAGCTCAAGGCTGCAGTGAGCTATGATCATAACACTGTACTCTAGCCTGGGTGACAGAATGAGACCCTATCTAAAAAAAAAAAAAAAAAAAAAGAGCCTATGAAAGCTGTAGGAAAGTTTTTAAAAATAAAAATGAATAAAATGAAATACAAAAGAATTAAAGAAATATATTCCATCCAGCATTTTAGTTGGTTCAGTTGTCTGCCCAAGCCACTAGAAGGCTGGCGTTGCCACCAACTGAGATAGGTAAGCTGACAGTGTCATGGTTTGGGGTTAGGAAGTGAAATTAAGAGGTCAGGGTTAGACACATTGAGTTTGGGGGTCTCTTAGACACCCAAGTAGGGATATGTAAACAGGCAGCCAACCTTAATGTGTCTAATGCAGGGACCCAGAGAATTCATAAATTTAACACACTCCAGGTAAAAATAGTATGATTACTTTCTGGAAGTATATAAGCTGATTTAAAAATTCATATGAAAAAATAAACATTTAAGAAGAGCTAGGAAAAACTCTAAAGAACAACGTGGAAGAAATTAACCTTACCTGATAGGAAAGCATAGTAAAAATCCTCAGTAACTAAAAGAGTGTGTTCAGCATATAAACAGATAAGACAGATGGACAAAAAGGATAGAAAGCAAATTTTTTCAGTGAATGGAAGTTTTTTTAAATTAAAATTATAAACTAAAAATAATAAAGTTTAAAAGTTCAAAAATACATACAAGAATTTACTGGAAGATAAAGCCAGAAACTCAAATTAGTAAAGCTAAAGGCGGCTTTTTAAATAAATAGTTTTGGGAAGCCATTTAGTAAATACCTGAAGAAAAAGATAAGTGTTCAATCCATGCTTTACATTTATATGGGATAAACTACAAACAGATAAAAGATTTCAAAGTAAAAAATGAAAGCAAAAAAGCAGAAGAGGAGGCCGAGTGTGATGGCTCACGCCTGTAATCCCAGCACTTTGGGAGGCCGAGGCAGGCAGATAGCCTGAGCTCAGGAGTTCGAGACCAGCCTGGGCAACACGGTGAAATCCTGTCTTTACTAAAATATAAAGAATTAGCCAGGCGTGGCGGTGTGTGCCTGTAGTCCCAGCTACTCAGGAGGCTGAGGCAGGAGAATCGCTTGAACCCAGGAAGCAGAGGTTGCAGTGAGCCAAGATCGTACCACTGCACTCCAGTCTGGGTGACAGAGTGAGACTCATCTCCAAAAAAAAAAGCAGGAGAGGGAAAAATAGCCAAATTTCTTTGTAATTTTTGGAGTAGAAAATGTCATATGAATCATAGGAAA
Organism: Mandrillus leucophaeus; assembly: GCF_000951045.1. Classification (NCBI taxonomy): domain Eukaryota; kingdom Metazoa; phylum Chordata; class Mammalia; order Primates; family Cercopithecidae; genus Mandrillus; species Mandrillus leucophaeus. The sequence goes on along the minus strand of NW_012102055.1, from coordinate 3,422,937 downwards.
CTTGATTCAAAAGCCAGCAGCCATTTCAAAAAACTGACAATCTACTGCTTAAGGATCAAAATTGTCTACCCAGCAGTCCCTTAAGCAAGGTCAAAGAGTAAATGACAAAATAGAGAAAGATATTCGCAACTCATAGCATGTATAAAGCACTCAAAGAAATAAAGAACCTGGCCGGGCGCAGTGGCTCAAGCCTGTAATCCCAGCACTTTGGGAGGCCGAGACGGGCGGATCACAAGGTCAGGACATCGAGACCATCCTGGCTAACATGGTGAAACCCTGTCTCTACTAAAAATACAAAAAACTAGCCGGGCGAGGTGGCGGGCGCCTGTAGTCCC
>NW_012102055.1:3397001-3422528 GCF_000951045.1 Mandrillus leucophaeus | reverse complement strand
CGTCTCAAAAAAAAAAAAAAAAGAAATAAAGAACCTGACAAATAACTTCACAGAAAAAATGAACAGGCCAGGGGAGGTAGCTCATGCCTGTAATCCCAGCACTTCGGAGGCTAAGGTGGGAAGATAGCTTGAGCCTAGGAACTTGAGACCAGCCTGGGTAACATAGTGAGACCCTGTCTCTACAAAGTATAAAAATAGCCAGGCACGGTGACTCACGCCTGTGATCCCAGCACTTTGGAAGGCCGAAGCAGGTGGAATACCTGAGATCAGGAGTTCGAGACAAGCCTGGCCAACATGGTAAAACCCCATCTCTACTAAAAATACAAAAAGTAGTTGGGCGTGGTGGTGGATGCCTGTAATCCCAGCTACTCAGGAGGCTGAGGCAGGAGTATCGCTTGAACCAGGGAAGTAGAGGTTGTAGTGAGCCAAGATGATGCCATTATACTCCAGCCTGGGCAAGAAGAACAAAATTCCATCTCAAAAAAAAAAAAATTTTATATATATGTGTGTCTGTGTGTATATAATTATATATGTCTCTATATGTATACATATATATGTAAACATATATACACATATATGTATGTATATACAATTTTTGTATTATATGCGTATTAATATGTATTAATATTACATATGTATTTATATATATAATTTTTATATATATTAGCTGGGCATGGTTGTACATGCCTGTGGTCCCAGCTACTCAGGAGGCTGAGGTGGGAGGATTGCTTTAGCCTGGGAGGTCAAGGCTGCAGTGACCCATGATCATGCTGCCACTACATTCCAGCCTGGATGACAAAGAGCCAGATCCTGTCTCAAAAAAACAACAAAAAAAGGACAAAGCACGTAAACAGCTAAGAGAAAAGGAAATATAAGTCAGTCAAACATCTGAAAAAATGTCCAACCACACACTGTACATTAAAACTACGATGGGATATCTATTAGATGGGTGAAATTCTAGAAGTTCAAAATACACTCTGCCAACAGAGCTAGGAGAAATATGGTAGTCTTACACTGCAGAAAGGTGCGGTGCCTACAAACAGCTATCTGGCACCATCTACCCCATTTCTGAGAATTTCTCCAACAGGTATCTCCCGACTGCATATGAAGTGGCACATGTACAAATGTATTCATCATGTCACTGTTTTTAAGAGACAAAAATGAGAAATAACCCAGGAGTCCAACAATACAAGATCTATTAAATAAGTCAGGCTATAGTCCTGCCACAGAACAGTAGACAGCAGTTTAAAAAGAGAGATTTAATTTGTTCAGAATAGAAAAGAAAAAAAAAGAAGTCTCTATGAACTGGTATGAAAATAATCTCGGGCCGGGCGCGGTGGCTCAAGCCTGTAATCCCAGCATTTTGGGAGGCCGAGACAGGCGGATCACAAGGTCAGGAGATCGAGACCATCCTGGCTAACACGGTGAAATCCCGTCTCTACTAAAAAAATACAAAAAACTAGCTGGGCGTGGTGGCGGACGCCTGTAGTCCCAGCTACTCGGGAGGCTGAGGCAGGAGAATGGCTTGAACCCGGGAGGCGGAGCTTGCAGTGAGCTGAGATCTGGCCACTGCACTCCAGCCTGGGTGACAGAGCGAGACTCCGTCTCAAAAAAAAAAAAAAAAAAAAAAATCTCTAGGACACACTGTGAAAATTTTTTTAAAGCCAAGATACAAAACAGTACCTCACATCATACCTTTTGTATAGAAAGGGAAATATTTTTAAAAAATTCATATTTGCTCACATTTGCAAATGGATAGATGGATAGAAAAAATTAATAAAAGTGATTATCTCTAGAGAGCAAGCAAAACAGGCTGGACAGAGACACGAATGAGAGCAAACCTTTCCAATTTAGACCTTTTCATATCATTTTGATATTTGAACTACCTCATCATACTACCTATTCAAGCATTAATTAGAAGAATAAAGTTAGAGGACTCACACCTCCCAATTTCAAAACTTACTACAAAGTTACAGTAATCAAAACAGTATGGTACTGTGTAAGGACAGAAACATAGAACAATGAAATAGAACTGAGAGTCCAGAAGTAAACCCTCATATATATGGCCACAAATATATATGTGTGTATATGTATATACATTATATTATATATACACATTACAAAAAATTATATATATAGAATATAATATATTCTATATATTTTTTTTTTCCTGAATTCATAGTCCCTGAATCAATAAGGTTTTGAACTCTTCCCATTCCTTCTGTTGAATGATTCAGACTTTTCCTTGCATCCCAAGTCACCTTACTTACTTGGATTGTAACAATAGTGAACAGAAGTTTCTTTCTACCTATGCCTGTATCTTCTTTTAAAATTTGTCTTTATTTCTTCCAACTGAATTGCCATAATAGACTCTTGGGCAAGGAGAAAGAACTGATCCTGCAATTCATGGTCAGAAGTGTGGAGGAAATTCAGGAAATGAGATAAAAGAGAGGAAGGAGAATAAGGACAGGAGGGGGAAAGAGCCCAGAGAGAATGGAAAGAATAGAAAGGATGGCAAGGTCACCAAAATGGGCCAGTCCTCATCTCCTGAGACCCAGAGGCATTCATTGCACAAAATAACAAAGCACCTGCTGTGCATAAGGCACGCTGCCATTATTGCAGGAGTGCAAAACCCCACCATACCACTGACACTGCTTTTTAAAAAAAAATTTTTTTAGAGACAGGGTCTTACTCCATCACCCAGGCTAGAGTGCAGCAGCGTGACCAAAGCTTGCTGCGGCCTTGAACTCCTGGGCTCAAGCAATCTCCTGACTCAGCCTCTCAAGTAGCTGGGACTACAGGCGTGCACCACCACACTCAGCTAATTTTTTCTTTTCTTTTCTTTTCTTTCTTTTTTTTTTTTTTGTAGAGATGGGGTCTTGCTATGTTGCCAAGGCTGGTCTAGAACTCCTGGGCTGAAGTGATTCTCCTGCTTTGACCTCCCAAAGTGCTGGGATTACAGGCGTGAGCCACTGTGGTGGCTGACATTGCTTTTAGGGTGACCATGGTTATTTTAGGTAGGGGAAGGGAGAACTGGCAAGATCAGGTTGCTGTTCACAATAGATAATCAACTAAGCACATCAAGGAAATCATGAAAAGATAGAGTTTAATAATGAAAGTGGATACATTTGGGAAAAGGGATGCTAAATTGTAGCTATGGAGATGATGTACGTGTAAGACCAAAAAAGTGACATGCAGGAATAAATACGGAAGTCAGTAAGCAAATTAGTGCATAGAATGAAAGAAAAGAATGAGAGAAAATATAAACCTATTTGGCCAAAATCAGTTGGACATCTGTGTCAAACTTTTACACAAGAGCATCAGCCTGGACCAGTCTGCCAACCCTACCATTCATTAACAATGAAGACACGATCCCACGTTGTAATTTCCTAAATTTACAAGAAAAATAATGCCTTTGGCATCATAGTCTTTGCCAAAGTATACAAAACAGGCTTCCACTGAAAGTTCACTCATGCTGTTAAAATGCTTTAAATAGTAAACATTAGAAAATTAAACAAATCCACAGAAATCAAGTACCAAGCACAAAACAAAAACTAGACGTGGTCTTCCAGCTCCTGGCACCTTTTTGCATTATGAAGTGGGAGAGGCACGGGCATCATGGACACCCCACGGAGCACACAGAGCAGAAGCGGTCATAAACTGCTGCTCTCCTAACATGTCTGTCCACATTTCTCTAGCTCTTAGACGCCCACAACAAATCAGGCCCAGCAGAGAATATACAGGTAATCCTTTTGAATACTGCAGCTGCTTCTGATTTGCTGAACAAAGCTGACCGGTGAATGTTTTCCTGAGCCCATTACAAACGCCTCAGAGCTGGAACTAGAAGCTTGAGCGGAGGTTGCTCTTCTTCACTATTCCATTTTGGTTTAACTTTTTTTTTTTTCTAACTATAAAAGCAATGCATGTTTAACACTCAACTTGGAGAGTGTTCAATGCCTCCTGTCAAATGAGGCCTTCAGCATTCATGTGAAGGCTGGAGATACCTGAGGGGCTGCAGAGGACACAAGTGACCCAGTTTCCTGTGCCTATTCAGTCAGTCTGGGGACCCAATAATGCACCCTCAACCTTTAGCTCATTCTCAGTAGAATGGAAAATATGATAGGACTATGCACTAGAGTTTTTCCCCTAAAGCAATGATTTGAGAAACAGCCATGAAATGAGGAAAGTTCCACCCTTTGAGACCAGCAGGGTTACGAGCTGTGGAAGACTAGAGATGGCTACAAACTCTTTGACACTCCTGCCATTGCAGGGTGGGACTGTATCCCCTTCCCTTGAATCTGGGTAGGCTGTGAGACTGCTTTGACCAACACTGTATGACAGAAGTGAGGCTGTGCCACTTTCCAGGCCTGGTCTGAAGGGATCAGCACATCTGTTACCATCTTGGGACACCTGCTCTTGCAATGCTCACTGTGAAGGAAGCCAGCACCATGTTATGAAGCCAACTGCCCTGAGACCACCAGGTTGGGAGGAGCCCAGTAACATGGTGAGGCTGAGGATGAGAAGTGGGGAGGAGTGGGAGCAGGAGAGTAGAAAGGGGAAGAGGGTACAGTGCGGCCATTTCAGAAGGAAGAAAGGAAGGAAGGGATTGAAGGAGAGTGGAAGAAAGAGTGAGCAGGAGGAAGGAAGGCAGGAAGGGAAAGAGGGAGGGAGAGAGGGAGGGAGAAGGGAAAATGTGTGCAAGCCTAGGGAGCTTGCTGGGACACAGGAAAAGCCTCTAAATGGGCCCACACAAAAACACTTCCTGATACTACAGCCTGCAGCTTCTCTCATCCTTCTCATCTCAGCTTAAATATCTCTCCCGGCTGTCTTTGCCGCTAACAAACATAGAAGTCAGCCAGTGCACCAGATGACCAAGTTGCCAGATTGCCAACAGTGTTTTTCAGCAATGTGGTCTCTCTTCCACTCCTCCATCCAAGTCTGTCCCTGAACTTCTTGAACCTGCTCAGGCCAGTCACGCACCTGCCTAGAGCTGGATACTCTAGCAGCTTTACTGGGGACCTGGCCATGAACTCTGTCATTTCTCTAGCCGAAGCAGACAGCTAATCCTCCTGCCCTGATGTTCATCCTATCCCTACCTTGTCTCCTATGCAAAGAGGAGTGCATTTTTACACAATGCATTCAGGATATCACCTGGCCCAGGTTTTCCTGAGAACTGCACTGCCACAGGGCTGCTGCTTTGGGTGTCCAGTCATCCTAGTTTGCCCAGGACTTAAGGGTTTCTAGGGATGTGGGATGCTCAGTGCTTGAGCAGGAGCATGCTGGGAAAACCTGATCTCTCCTCTGAGGCTGGTCTGTCCAGTGCCCCAGGTCATTACAATAGAAGAAGAGGCTCAGAGAGTTTTTAAAAGAAAAATAGGCCGGATGCAGTGGCTCACACCTGTAATCCCAGGACTTTGGGAGGCCAAGGCGGGCAGATCACTTAAGCCCAGGAGTTTGAGACCAGCCTGCGCAACATGGCGAAATTGTCTCCAATCTTTTACACTTTATGTAAAATATAAAAGAAAAACAGTGGGGGTGTTTCCAATTTAAACAGCACACCAGTCAATATTTAACGAGGGGCAACAGCACATACCCACATACAGGCACAAAGATCAACAACATTCTGCATGGGGATTGGTTTGATGAGTCAGGAAGATTCAACAAATGACCTACACACAGCTCTGGCAATATCATGCCCAAGCACATGTGCAGCCACCACCTCAGCACCTAACCCTGTTACTCATCCCTAACACTCCCTCAAAGCATGCACCACACCAGTCACCTCAGAAGGTTCTGCGGACACTTGTTTCTGAAAGGAGAATCGCTCATATATAACTGGTAAATGAAAGTGCATATACCACAGAGGCTGTATCTGGGCAGAGGTGGGTTTTCTCAGACAAGGAGAGCCAGAATAGTGGGAATAAAATGACGGCCTTCAGCAAAAAAGCCCTAAGCACTGGCAGCAGAAGCCCCTAAAAATATCTTATTAAAATAAAAAACAAGTGCCTACTGCTTTCCAACCCAGCCACAGGACTTCGGCGTTCTGCTATTAACTCCATTTTTCCCATAAGCCCTGAGAGTTTTAGCAGCGGTTTTACAGAGCAGGAGGTTTCTTAGGAACGTTTACCACGCTGCAGCAGAAACAGCCACACTGGTTTAGTATCTCTCTTCTCTAGACCATGAGCTCCTTCAGGACAGGAACTGCATCACTCTTACTTGGCACTATATACCCACAGCCTAGCACAAGGGCTGACAGATAAAGTGTCTTGTTGACGGATAAGTCACAAAACTGACTTGAATGGAACCAATAACATCTTCTGCAGCAGAAACAGGACTAAAACCCTGGATGAATATCACTGCTTAGAGAGGAAGGACACTCTGGCCTCAGGGCACACTGCTCCCCTTCCTAGGCCCAAATGAGGCCCAAAAACCCCTCCGCTGATTTCCTTGATCATGACGGAGAAGGCAGGAAAGTCCCAGTAGACTCAATAAATACAAAAAGATAATAGAAAAGGGCCAGGCGCAGTGGCTCACGCCTGTAATCCCGGCACTTCGGGAGGCGGAGGTGGGCGGATCACTTGAGGTCAGGAGTTCCAGACCAGTCTGGCCAACATGGTGAAACCCTGTCTCTACTCAAAATACAAAAATTAGCCCGGTGTGGTGGCAGGCACCTGTAGTCCCAGCTACTCAGGAGGCTGAGGCAGGAGAATCGCTTGAACCTGGGAGGAGGAGGTTGCAGTGAGCCCAGAGTGCGCCAGTGCACTCCAGCCTGGGCGACAAAGCGAGACTGTCTCAAAATAAAAGAAAAGAAAGATAACAGAAAAGGCCAATAAGCCAAGAAGATGTGAATTTTACAGTGAAGCAAAGATATCAGTGAAGCTCAGGTTCTAGAGACAGCTGCTGGTTCAAGTCCAGGCTCTGCCATTTATGTGCTGAGTGACCTTCCATAGGTTACCCTGCTGCACCTCACCTACAGAATGGCAGTAATCCTCATATTCACCTCTTAGGATTGTTGTGAGGATTCAACGAGATAAAGAATGAAAGAGTGTTTGCTTTGCACAGGGCCTGTATAACAAGTCCTCAACAGAGGTATTTTGGCATGTTATTAACTAACAATAATAATAAACATGTATGGGCCGGGCACGGTGGCTCACCCCTGTAATCCCAGCACTTAAGGCAGGTGGATCACAAGGTCAGAAAGTCGAGACCAGCCTGGCCAAGATGGTGAAACCCCGTCTCTACTAAAAACACAAAAATTAATCAGCCAGGCACGGTGGTGGGCGCCTGCAATCCCAGCTACTCAGGAGGCTGAGGCAGGAGAATCGCTTGAACCCGGGAGGCGGAGGTTGGAGTGAGCTGACATCGCGCCACTGCACTCTAGCCTGGGTGACAGCGCAAGACTCTATCTTAATAGTAATAATAATAATAATAAACATGTGTGAGGACCAAACCATAACTAGCTTCCCCTCCAGGGTTCCACTGTATACAGAACAAGTGAAAGAGCTTGGGGTTATATTACCAAGCAGGCCATAAAACTACAGGAGCCAAAAGAGCTGGCCTGCTGTCCACACATGCACCACAGCAGGGACCATGTGGGAAGAGCTGTGGCAGATGAGAAAATGTCCCTAATCCCCTCCTCTGGCAGGGATGTGAGGAACACAGATAAGGAACAAAGGGGACAACGATCTTCTCTCTGTCACTAACAACAAGTAAGAGAAACAAATCAAATATAAATGTAAAATAAAATTTCACTTAGAAAAGGAGAAGGGAGTAAAAAAATGTTAAATCTAATTAAACTTTACGTTTTAAAGTGGCTGAAGTGGTCTTAAAAATCCAAAAATAAAGAAAATGTATTTAGCATTTCATCTGCATTCCAACGTCCCTTGGGCTCACAGTCTTTTTATACTGGAGCTAGAAGCCAAATTCTCAAAATTAATCAAAAGACAGCAAATGTGTAACACATGCTCTATGCATTTTGTTTCATTGGAGGCTGTAAAAGAGATAAGGCCAAAAGAAAATGTGACACACTGTTGATATAATTGTAGGACTTCTGGAAGTTCAAAACATTTGGAAATAAATTTTGATTAAAACTGTATACGCTGTATGAAAAGACAGAAGGTTAGCCCTTGACAAGGATGGAAGGCGCCCTCAGGCCTGACAACATGCATCAGGTTAAGGCATTGCCACCTACTTCGTAGCATCTAACCATGATTTTTGACTCTTATTAGGGGAATAAGAAAGTAAATCTATAACCAACATTAAAATTACTTTGCACTTGTAATCAAAATAGTTCTATGATTTGTCTTTGACTAGTCACAGAATTGTACATTCTGGTGTTTTCTGTTTTGTTTTGAGACAGGGTCTCGCTCTGTCACCCAGGCTGGAGTGCACCAGTACCATCTCAGCTCACTGCAGCCTCAATCTCCTGTGCTCAAGTGATCCTCCCACCTCAGCCTCCTGAATAGCTGGGACTAGAGGCATGTAACCCCCGTGTGTGGCTAATTTTTTTGCATTTTTTGTACAGACGAGGTTTTGTCATATTGCCCAGGCTGGTCTTGAATTCCTGGGCTCAAGCAATCCACCCATCTTGGCCTCCCAAAGTGCTGGGATTACAGGCATGAGCCACCATACCCAGCCATAAATTCTGGTTTTATAAGCCCAAGTCATTCTACATTTGCTTTTCCAAAATGCATTAAATTGTAATTTTAAAATCCTTTAAAAAAAACTGTTTATAATTTATGTCAATTTTTCATCAAAATGACCAGATGTATTATATACCATAAGCTTAAATTCTGATCCATTATGAAATTATTTATGATTGCCCCAGGCACTTCATATAATTACCTAGATAAAAATATCAATTATTTTAAAAAGTATGCCAGGTGTGGTGGCACATCATCTGTAGTCCCAGCTTGGGAGGCTGAGGAAAAAGGATCACTTGAGCCCAGGACTTCAAGCCCAGCCTAGGTAACATAGCAAGACCCTCTCTCTCAAAAAGAAAGAAATAAATAAAAGGTGTTTTTAGGAATACAAACACCTAATAATAATAAACACTCCTCTTTAAAAATGTAGATGAAAGCAGTTTTGCTTTCATTCAAGCATTCCTTAACAACTATAAATGTTCACCCATTTAAAATGCCTTCACTTATGCTTTTCTGATATTCCTTGCTTTCATTTATGTTTCAAGGGACTTTAGAGTATTCTAAAACTCATCTGAGATTACTCAAAAATGGAATGATTCCACAAACATCTGCAAGCAGAGAAGAACAATGCTGGCAGCATCTAATCCTTGTCTCAGAAAAGAAAAATAATTACTCAGAGGACTTGACTTAATAACTCATTCTGTGAAGAAACATGTTTGCAGAAAACCATTTGAAGGATCCCAGTGGACACGCGGTAGGAAAAACCACTGGAGACCTCCATGACCAGACTTGTAAATGGAGTTCTAAATTTGGATATTTCCAGGAGAGGCAAATCTATTTTGTTCTATCAGAACCCAAGTAAGTGTGGGATTTGAATTAAGGTGGGAATGTTCTGTTCATCTAGAATCCATGTATTCTTATAGCAACTGGACATCTTTTACAAGTAGGAAGAGAATTAAAAGGAAATGCCAAGGAGGAGTAGGAATATCACCCATCTAAACATGAGCACATTGAATGAGCCGACAATCCTCAATGTGGGCTCTGCTACAGAGCTTCAAAAAATTTTTCATAAATGTCATTAATTAAGGTTGAAAATAGGCCTAATAAAAATAATCTGGGTTTGTTTAATCCAGAGAGAGAAAGTGAAAGCATAAGAAACACTAAAGAGTTAACAAGAAGGATGGGCTTGGTGGCTCACGCCTGTAATCCCTGCACTTTGGGTGGCCATGTCAGGTGGATTGCTTGAGCCCAGGAGTTCAAGACCAGACTTGGCAATATAGTGAAACACCATTTCTACTAAAAAAAAAAAAATGCAAAAAAAATTAGCCAAGTGTGGTGGCACGTGCCTGTGGTCCCAGCAACTTGAGAGGCTGAGATAGGAGTATCACCTGAGCCCAGAAGGTGGAGGTTGTAGTGAGCAGAGATCTCGTACCACTGCATTCCAGCCTGGGTGATAGAGTGAGACCCTGTCTAAAAACATAATAATTATAATAATAATAATAACTGTTTACAAAAGGGTGTAACTAGAGCAACAGATACTGCAGTTCAACATTGAAAGAGACATTCTACTTAGGAAGGGCTCAAAATGAACTGCCTTACCAAAGTAGGCTATGTTTTCTAATTTAAAAAAAATTTTTTTTCTTATGTATTTCTCCATGAAGACCTATGAGTATGTTTTCTAGTAACCTTGAAGAAAAAGGTAAAATATTATAATATTTAGTGCAATTTATCCCCAGAAACAGGGAAAGAAATGAGAAATGAATGACTCTTTTAAAAAGTCTTTACAGAATCATAGCTCTCCTGAAAACCAGGACCATTATTCTGAGATATTTTCTAGCTAAGTCTTGATTAGGCAAACTAGGTTGGCATACCCAAAAAGAAACAGATAAGCAGAGACCTAAATCTACATTATCCAATATGACAGCCATGACCTATACATGGCTATTGGACGCTTGAAATGTGGCTGGTCTGAATTGTTAAGTATAAACTACACACGAGGCTTTGAAGACTTATTACAAAATTCTTAGCACAGAAGTGGGGAAAAGAGAAACTTATAGCACTAAATGTGTATATCAGAAAAGAAGAAAGAACTAAAATCAATAATCTAGGTTTCCTCCTTAGGAAACTAGAAAAACAAGAGCAATTAAATGCAAAGTAAGCAGAAGAAAATCAATAATAAAAATTAGAGCAGAGTGCTTGCTTCAGTAGCACATATACAAAAATTGGAACAATACAGAGAATATTAGCATATAAAATTTTTTTTAAAAGTAGAGCACAAATCAATTATATTGACAATAGGAAATCAGTAGAGAAAATCAAACCAAAAGCTGGCTCTTTGAAAAAATAAAGTCAATAAGCTTCTAGAAAGGATAATTAAGAAAAAAAAGAGAACACAAATCACCAATATCAAAAATGAAATAGAGGACATCACTATAGAGCCCATGGACATTAAAAAGAGGGTAAAGGGATACCACGAACAACTCTATATCCACAAATTTGATAACTTAGACAAAAAGACCAATTCCCTTAGTTTCTCAGGGTTCTCAAAGAAAAAAAATAAATTAATTAAGAAAAGACCAATTTCTTGAAAGGTACAATCTGCCAAAACTCTCACAAGAAGAAATAGACAGGTTGGGTGCAGTGGCTCATGCCTGTAATCCCAGCACTTTGGGAGGCCGAGGCGGGTGCATCACCTGAGGTCAGGAGTTTGAGACCAGCTCAGTCAACATGGTGAAATCCCTTCTCTACTAAAAATACAAAAATTAGCTGGGCATGTAGCACGCACCTGTAATCCCAGCTACTCAAAAGGCTGAGGCAGGAGAATCGCTTGAACCTGGGAGGCGGAGGGTGCAGTGAGCTAAGATCACACCACTGCACTCCAGCCTGGGTGACCGAGCTAGACTCCATCTCAAAAAAAAAAAAAAGAAAGAAAGAAGAAGAAATAGACTATTTGGATAGACCTATGTCCATTGAGGAAATTGAATCAATATTTAATAACCTTTCAAAAAGAAAGCACCAGGCCCAGATGGGTTCATTGGTGAATTCTATCAAACATTTAAGGAATAAATTATACCAATTCTCTACAATCTATCTCTTTCAGAAGATAGAAGCAGTAGGGATACTTCCTAACTCATGGAGCCAGAATCTACCCTAATACAGAAACCATATAAAGAAATTACAAGAGCCAGGTGCAGTGGCTCATGCATGTAATCCCAGCACTTTGGGGCCTAGGCATGTAGATCACTTGAAGTCAGGAATTCGAAACCAGCCTGGCCAACATGGTGAAACCCCGTCTCTACTAAAAATACAAAAATTAGCCAGGTGTGGTGGCACATACCTGGATCCCAGCTACTCAGGAGGCTGAGGCATGAGAATCGTTTGAACCCAGAAGGCAGAGGTTGCAGAGCCAAGATTGCATCACTGCACTCCAGCCTGGACAGCAGTCCAATACCTCTCATTAATACAGACACAAAAATCCTCAACAAAAAGCAAATAGAATCCAACAATGTATAAAAAGAATCATATACCATGATCAAGTGGGATTTATCCCAGGTATGCAAAGCTGGTTCAATTCAAAAATCAATTAATCAATCAAGCTAAAGAAGAAAAATCACATCATCACATCCATAAACACAGAAAAAGCATGTGATGAAATTTAATATCCAGTCATGATAGAAACTCTCAGTAAACTAGAAATGGCTTTTTTTTTTTTTTTTTCTGGAGACAGAGTCTCACTCTCTCATCCAGGCTGGAGTAGAGTGGTGTAATCTCGGCTCACTGCAACCTCCGCCTCCCAGGTTTAAGGGATTCTCCTGCCTCAGCCTCCCAAGTAACTGGGATTACAGGTGCATGCTACCATGCCTGGCTAATTTTTGTATTTTTAGTAGAAATGGGGTTTCCCATGTTGCCCAGGCTGGTCTCAAACTCCTGACTTCAGAAGATCTGACCACCTCAGCTTCCCAAAGTGCTAGGATTACAGGCGTGAGCCACCGCACCTGGCTGGGGGGAACTTCTTCAACTTGATAAACAGTATCTTCAAAAAACCTACAGCTAACATCATACTTAACAGTGGGAAACTAGAAGCTTTCCCACTAAGAGCAGAAAGAAGCCAAGGATACCCCACTCACCACTCTTTCCAGCACTGGACTGGAAGTCCTAGCTAACGAAATAAGGAAAGAAAAGGAATTAAACAGAAAAATAAAACTGTCTCTGTTTGCAGATGACATGATCATCCAAGAAGAAAATCCTAAACACTAAACAAAAAAAACTGAAGCCAGGCAGTAATTATAGCAAGGCTGCAGGACACAAAAGTCAATCGCTTTCCTATATACCAGCAATGAACCAGTGGAATTTGAAATTAAAAACACAATACCATTTACATTAGCATCCCCCAGAATGAAATACTTAGGTATAAATCTAAAAAGAAGTAGAAGATCTATGTAAGAAAAATTAAAGAAGTGATTAAAGACATCAGAGCACTAAATAAATGGAGAGATATTCCATGTTCATAGAGAGATTCAATACAGTCAAGGTGTCAGTTCTTTCCAACTTGATCTTTAGACTCAATGCAATCCCAATCTAAATCCAGCAAGTTATTTTGCAGGTATCAACAAACTGATTCTGAAGTTTATATGGGGAGGCAAAAGACCCAGAATGGTCAAAAAAAAATATTAAAAGAGAAGAACAAAGTTAGAGGGCTGACACTATACGACTTCAATACTTATAATAAAGCTACAATAAATAAGACAGTGTGGTATTAATGAAAGAAGAAAGAAACAGACCAATGGAACAGAACAGAGAGCCCAGAATTCGACCCTGATAAATACAGTGAATTGATCTTTGACAAAGGAGCAAAGGCAATACAATGGAGCAAGGGGTCTTTTCAACAAATGATGTTGGAATAACTGGATATCCACATATTAAAAAATGCATCTAGACAAAGACCACAGACCCTTCACAAAAATTATCTGAAATGAATCATAGGCCTAAATGTAAAATGCAAACCTATAAAGCTCCTGGAAGATAGCAGGAAAAAAATCTAGATTTTGTTGGGTAAGATGATGACTTTTCAGATACAACACCAAAGGCACAATCTATGAAAATAAGAATTGATAAGCTGAGCATTGTTAAAATTAAAACTTTCCTCTCCATGAAAGGCACTGTCAAGAGAATGAAAAGACAAGCCACAGATTGAAAAAAATATTTACAAAAGACATATCCTATAAAGGATAAATATTTGCAAATTGAATAGTCACAGAAGACATATCTGATAAAGGATAAATATTTGCCAGTTGAATATTTGCAAAAGACATATCTGATAAAGGACTAGTATCCAAAATATAAAAAGAGCTCTTAAAACACAGTAAGAAAACAATCCAATTTTTCAAAATGGGCCAAGGACCTTAACAGATACCTCACCAAAGATGACATATAGATAGTAAATAAGCATATGAAAAAATGTTCCATATCGTATGTCATCAGGGAAATGCAAATTAAAATGAGGTATCACTACATATCTATTAGAATGGCCAAAATCCAAAACAATGACAACATCAAATACTAGCAAGAATGGAGAGCAACAGGAACTCTCATTCATTACTGGTGGGAACGCAAAATGATCCAGCCACTTTGCAAGACAGTTTGGCAGCTTCCTGACAAACTAAACATACTCTTATTAAGTCTAGCAATTGCATTTCTTGGTATTTGCACAAAAGAGCTGAAAACTTATATACATACAAAACCTGCTATAAACACAGATGTTTGGCCAGGCATGGTGGCTCACACCTGTAATCCCAGAACTTTGGGAGGCTGAGGTGGGTGGATTACCTGAGGTCAGGAGTTCGAGACCTACCTGGCCAACATGGCAAAACCCCATCTCTACTACAAATAAAAAAAATTAGCCAGGTGTGGTGGCAGGCACCTGTAATCCCAGCTACTCGGCAGGCTGAGGCAGGAGAATCGCTTGAACCCATGAAGCAGAGGTTGCAGTGAGCCGAGATCACACTATTGCACTCCAGCCTGGGCAACAGAGCAAAACTCCATCTCAAAAAACAAAATAAATAAAAAATAAGAAAACACATATGTTTATAGCGGCTTTATTCATAACTGCCTAAACTTGGAAACAATCAAGATATCCTTCAGTAAGTGAATAAACTGTGGTATCTCCAGACTACAGAACATCATTCAGTGCTAATACAAAATGAGCTATTAAGCCATGAAAAGAGAAACTTTAAATGCATACTACTAAGTCAAAGAAGCCAATCAGAAAAGGCTACACACTGTATTATTCCAACTATATGACATTCTAAAAACGGCAAAACTATGGAGGCAGTAAAAAGATCAGTGGTTGACAGGAGTTAGGGAAGAGAGAGAGATGAATAGCCAGAGCACAGAGGATTTTTACTAAAAATTACCATTACTGAGTATATACCCAAAGGACTATAAATCATTCTACTATAAACACACATGCACACGTATGTTTACTGCAGCACTACTTACAATAGCAAAGACTTGGAATCAACCCAAATGTCCATCAGTGATAGACTGGATAAAGAAAATGTGGCACATACACACCATGGAATACTATGCAGCCATAAAAAAGGATGAGTTCATGTCCTTTGCAGGGACACGGATGAAGCTGGAAATCATCATTCTCAGCAAACTATCACAAGAACAGAAAACCAAACACCTCATGTTCTCACTCATAAGTGGGAGTTGAACAAGGAGAATACATGGACACATGAGGGCCTGTTGAGGGGTGGGGGGCTAGGGGAGGGATAGCATTAGGAGAAATAACTAATGTAGGTGACGGGTGGATGGGTGCAGCAAACCACCATGGCACATGTATACCTATGTGACAAACCTGCACATTCTGCACATGTACCCCAGAACTTAAAGTATAAGAATAATTTTTTTAAAAAAAGACAAAATTTTACCAGAAAAGAAATGTCAGGCTAGGATTCCATGCCCAGCTAAGCAATCATAAAGAATTAAGGCAAAATAAAAACATTTTAAAACCTACAATGGCTATGTTCCACTAACAGACTCCTAGTAAACAACTGATATATCATAGAATGTGCTTCAGAAAGAAGAGCCCAAAGAAGGAAGCAAGACAGGTTGGTGGCCACAGAAATCGATAAAATATATTATCAAATACAGCCAGTTACAGATTATAAATAAATTATGATTAGAAGTGATTATGATGAAAAGAAAAGTGGCAACATGGATAAACCTTGAAAACATTATGCTAAGTGAAAGAAGCCAGTAAGAAAACCACACATTATACAATTCTATTTACATAAAATGTTCAGAATAGACAAATCTAAAGAGATGGAGAGTAGATTAGTGGCTGCCTAGGACTGGGGCAACAGAGAAGAGAGTGGGGAGTAGGCCAGCACTGTTGATAAGTACAGGATTCCTTTTAAGGGGGACAAAAGTGTCATAAAATTAGATTGTGGCAATGGTTGCACAACTCTGAAAAAACTAAAAAAATTGACTTGTACACTTTAAATGGGTGAATTGTATAGTATGTGTATTATATCTCAATAAAGCCATTTTAAAAAGTGGAACCAGAAAGGAAAAGGGGATGTTCAAATATACTAAGATCCTCTTAAATTTTGATAGAAATTTTTGTAACTATTTATGAATGGTAACTTTGAAATAACCATTAGAAGAACAAAAAAACCATCTACAGCTCCTCCTGTCTCTACGCACATGCACGCACACACACACACACACACACACTTTCTCTCATCTACTAAAAGACAGAGTCTATGAGACTAGGTTAAAAAAATCTTATTGAGAAGCCAGAACAGAAAAAGAAAAAAAATCATAAAAATTAAAAATACTCTGTATGATACTGTAATGGTGGACACATGTTGTTATAAATGTGCCCAAACCACAGAATATCAGAGTGAACCCTAGTGTAAACAGGAGACTGTGGGTGATAACGATGCGCCATGAACAATTGTTATAATCCAACAATGAATTTAGGTTCATCAGTTGTAACAAATGCACCACTCTAATGCGGGATGTTGATTATGAGTGAGGCTATGCATGTGGGGGCAGGGACATATGGAATATCTCTGTACCTTCCTCTCAATTTTACTGTGAACCTAAAACTGCTCTAATCAAATAAAGTCTGTATTTAGAAAAAAAAAAAAAAGAGAGAGAGAGAATGTAAACTACCTCATCATTGTTTATAACGATTACATAGTAAAATCATATTTTGAACATATTCAGTTAAATAAAATATATTTTTAAAATTAATTTCACCTGTTTCTTTTTACTTTTTTAAATATGGCTACTAGAACTTAAAATGACATATTCCAGCTAAGCTAAACAATCAAAGAAACACCACTGTATTAGCCATACCTCTGGGCTCCCAAACATTTTCAAAATGTGAACAGAAGGGAGGAAGGCAAGTGCCAGCAGGAGCATTCTGAGAACACGTGTTACGTGTAACAGCAGCAATAGCAGCAGCTAGTATGTGGTTCTAAGTAAGCAACAAGCATAAACAATGACTTTCCAGGAAAGGTGATGCTGCAATTGCAGCTTCTCTTTTCCCTCTGTCCAGGAGTGTCCCAAAGACCCCTTCCTGGATGTGGCTCTCCTGCTTACCTTTGATAAGCTCCGGCCTGTATGTTTTACGCAGCTGCTCCAGGAAGCTGTTGTAAAAGCCCTCTGCCTGCTCCGTGGGCATTGCTAGGTGGAAATCAGGCTTGTTTCCCTTCAGGACACACTGGAGGGTAAACTGGCTGACACACAGAATCTCGTACTGTTTGTCCATCACACTCTTAGACCAGTGCTTCCCGCTCTCATCCTCAAACACACGCAGGTTTAGAATCTTTCGGACCCTAAGGGGAAAAAGAGCAGTGAGAGCTACCTGAGAGATCATAAGCCCCCCGACACACTCCATACCCCAAAAATGTCACCAGCTTCCAGCCAAATAAGGACATAATGACAACTCCAGCCCTGACAGGAAGCATGAGCTCAGGCAAGTCACTTATCCACCCTGTGCTTCGGTGGCCTCAGCTGCAATACAGAATAATAACAGTTCTACCTCACAGGGTTGTTTTCAGATTGCCTTCTTTTTTGCCAGACCCTCCAGTTCACAGCAGCTACTGGTGAGAACTGGGGCTAAGACAACAACCACCTATTCTCTGCTCCTTTAGGTCAGGGATATCTCAAAACATGGATCCAACTGTAATTTTTCATGAACGAATTCATCACATTAGGATAAATGACATCCATTTTTACACCCCTTCTTGGAGCTACTCAAAATGAACAATTCGGCTGAGCGTGGTGGCTCATGCCTGTAATTCCAGCACTTTGGGAGGCCACAGCGGGTGGATCACCTGAGGTCAGGAGTTCGAGACCAGCCTGGCCAACATAGAGAAACCCTATCTCTACTAAAAATACAAAAGTTAGCCAGGCGTGGTGGCAGGCGCCTTTAATCCCAGCTACTCAGGAGGCTTAGGCGCAAAAGTCGCTTGAACCGGGGAGGCAGAGCTTGCAGTAAGTCAAGATCATGCCACTGCACTCTAGCCTGGGCGACAGAGGGAGACTCTGTCTCAAAAAAAAAAAAAAAAAAAAAAAAATTCAGCAAATACACTGAGAAAAATCATGGTTATTGCAAATATGCAAAAAGATCTGGAGAAAGACACCTTGACAACTGTGTCACAAGCTCCTTAAGCCCCAGAGGGGCTTTCCCTATACATGTGAAGAAGGATAGTCACCATGGCAAGAAGGTTGACCAGGTGACATCTATAGGGTCAGATCTGAGAAGCACAGCAGAGAACCACCAGCATGAAAGCTGAAAACCCACCATTTGAGAGCCACACTTCTGGATGATGTTGAAGTCAACAGCAGTTTCAAAGACTCTATAAATACTAATTCACTGACTCTTAATATGGGCATCCTCAGGGACAGGTGCTACTCCTTACCCCCTCTCCACAGCCAAGATTTGTCTTATGCTGAATCACATCTCTTAAGCACCAGGCTAAATATTAGCTCTGTAGTATGTCACAGCCATAAAGACATTCAAACCCACAGCTTCAGTTTTTAGCCATTACACCATTCTACTGCTTCTTTGAGTATCCAGGGGACAGCTACTAAAATACCACCATCACTGAAGTAGTACTGAATGATAGTTATTCATCATCAACACCTTAGCGGGAATTCAGTTTCAAGTCTGATTTTCAATCTAATACAAAAGAGACAGTTGGGCAGGGTTATACCCAAGCTCTGAGCACCAAGGGGCAGAACAAATGGATCCAGCATCTAAAGTAAATGTGCCCCGTGGTGATGGAGGGAAGAGGTGCACGGAGGGCGCATTCTGCTTTTATGTCTGGAATGAACGGAAGCTGTAAAGTGAACAATCATGAAGCAGGATTTTAGGGCTATATTTCATCTGTGTTGCCTTGGCTAAGACACCTAAAACTTTCTATAGTAGAGCTTGCCCATCTGTAAACTCAGAAAGCCAGGCAGGTAGAGCAATGGCAACTCCTGCTCCTCAACCCCCACCACCACCTTAGTAAAAAGATCATTGGCTTCAAGGTCAGGGAGCCCAGACTCTAACTGGGGTTCAGGTTTTTTGCTAAGTGTGTGTGCATGACCTGGGGCAAGGAATTTAACCTCTCTGAGTTCCAGATACCTATGTGCACAGTGAGCTAGTAGGCACTCTAAAAATACATAGTGCCCAGGTAACATTGCCCAATTTAAAAAAGAGAAACCAAACATAAGAAAAAACGCTTGGTTTTTGCATTAAGAGAACAAGAGGCATGATCTGAAGCCATAGTAGCAAAAAGACGGAGGACAGGCGGTGCTCCTGCTCTGAGGCCGACTTAGTGTCGAGGTCTCCCAGATCATTCTTCCTCAGTCTCCTCCTCTGGAACACAGAAATAACCATACTACATCCAATGGAACAATGGTTAAAAGTGACAAGGGCTCACTTCACAGGCACAAAGTACTATGGAAGTTCCCAGCATAACCACCACCATGTAGCCCATTCAAACAGCGATGACAGAAATGCATCTTACATGTGCTCCAGTTCCTTCTGCGTATCCTCCAGGGAAATACCCAGCAATACACATATGCCCCTTCCAATGGCACTAATCTGCTCTCCTCCAACTAGAAAGGAACCAAAAGGGAGAGAAGAACTCAGAACCAAACAAGGGCATGAAGCACATTTAGGTAACCATAGGAGTATTTTAAATATCATACACACTTCTTATAACTTCTTTGGTTAAAGTCAGCACATATTCAAAAATGAAAAGAGTTACATAAATGCAATGAGACGATAATAATTTCCATCCATTCTGATTTTATCTCTGGAATGAATGGGAGCTGTAAAGTGAACAACCATTCAGCAGGATCTTAGGGCCATATTTCATCTATGTTACCTTGGGTAAGACACCCAAAACTTTCTATGGTCAAGTTTGCCCATCTGTAAAAACAGAACTGTTTTCCTCCCCTAGAGAGGCCAGATCAGCTATATTAATTCTCAGAAAGGATATTCCTGCCTTTTGTGGAAAATCAGCAAATATGGTAATACAGTATATAGGAAGCACAAAGTGGAAAATGTTCACGTCATAAAAACAAATGATTTTCCTACTTACTATGAGGACAAATACATAATACATAAAAATCACAATTTATGTGTTAAGTTTCAACTCATCAAACTGCTATTATTTCCCACTTTAGTTCTGTGGTTACATTCTAAGCCAATGATCTCCAAACCTTTTTCAATCATATATCTTGTCCATTAAAAAAAAAAAAAGGCTCTAAGCACACACTCCTAACATTTGTATATGTATTTATAACCAAATGTATGCCCTACTACCATTAGACAGTATCTCAAATGGTAGCAAGATGCATCATTATGGGCCGGGCATGGTGGTTTATGCCTGTAATCCCAGCTCTTTGGGAGACTGAGGCAGGCAGTCACATGAGGTCAGGAGTTCGACAGCTGCTTGGTGAACATGGTGAAATCCCGTCTCTAATAAAAATACATAAATTAGCCAGGCATGGTGGTGGATGCCTGTAATCCCAGCTACTCAGGAGGCTGACGCAGGAGAATCACTTGAACCCGGAAGGTGGAGACTGCAGTGAGCCAAGATCACATCATAGAACTCCACCCTTCCAGCCTGGGCAACAAGAGTGAATCTCCGTCTCAAAAAAAAAAAAAAAAAAAAAAAAAAAAGATGCATCTTTATGATGGAGAATCCATTATTTTTTTTTTCCATTCGTTTTTCTTTTTAAGAGGCAGGATCTCTCTATGTTGTCCAAGCTGGAGTGCAGTGACTATTTACAGGTGCAATCCCACTACTAATCATTACAGGAGTTCTGACCTGCTCCATGTCCAAACTAGGCTCCTGGTGGTCCTCTGGTCCTGGGAACTCACCAGATTGACGCAGAACTTTGGTATGACAGCAGGTCAGCACAGTGCACTATAGCCCAGAACCCCTGGGCTCAAACAATCCTCCCTGCCTTGGCGTCCACAGTAGCTGGGACTATGGATGCACGCCATCACACCCAGCTAAATCTGTATTTCAAGTGGTGCTCTTGGTAATTTTCTACTTTTTTTGGCCAATTATTTGCCAATCTTAATAGATTATGTTGTTTTACTATTTCATCTTGTACTGACCTAATGTTCTAATCAGGAATAGAAGGGTCAACTCAGCCGTTTTCTTGTTGTTTGCTCGCTTCTGCTGGATAATAGCTATAAATATAACTAACACAGTAACATAGACTATGCCATGTTGCACTATACTGCTAAAGAAAGGGTGAGAAACTTCCCTCTTTCTTCAGTTGTAATGGCAAGAGACCACCTGGTATTCAGACCCCAGGAGAGCACATCAATCCATTCCTGAAATATCAGTAATGCTTAATTTCTCTGATTTTTATGCTAAAATTTTTCAAATATTTTCTCCTGTGCTGCTTTTCTTATAATGAACTATGTGTGTGTGACTTATTGTCCTTTGAGCCACTGCCTCAAAAGCTGAAATAGAAATAATCTATCCTGACATAGGTAGTAAACAACTGGGGGTTGGTTTGCTCATTTGCATTGCTTCAGAAAAAGCCTTTGGCTTTATTTGTTCTTTGAATAAATCAACATTACTTTCTTACAATGCTGATATACTTTCTAAATTTTTCCCAAAGTATGTTTCAAAAAATAAAGGTCATGAAGTTATATCTACCATCAAAGTAAGGATTATACATTTTAGAAAATATGAGAAACACGAAAAAAAGAACAAAGGTAAGTACTTTAATATTTTAATGATTTCCTTTTAATATTTTATCTATTCATACATTTTCATTCATATTTGTTTCCAACTACTATAATAATGTTGCATGTAAATTTTGGTAATAATATTGCGTAAGAATTTTTTCATGTCATAACCTTTTCCTAAACACCTTTTAATAGATTCATCTCATCAAGCAGACTGATTAACCATCCCATTTTGCTGGACATATGGCTTCTTTCAAAATTTTCACTTCAATAAATAACAGTGTAATAAAAATCTTTGTACACTAAAACCTTTTCTACAGTTAGGATTATCTGCTTAGAGTAGATTCTCAAAAGTAGAATCACTGTCAAAGAATTTTGACAGTTTTATAATTATCTTAACATGAAACAAATTATGGCCCAAAGTCTATATATGACACAGAAACTGCTGTCTTATTTTGGAGCAGTTTCGTCCCTGCTCCAGGGACAAGCAGAAGGACTAGGAGGTTCAAAAGGACTTTTTATTACAAGTAAATGGATCTCACCAAGGGAAAAAATCTGAAAATCACCACTTTGAACAAAAGATCAAAGGGCTGGAAAAGACCTGAGATGTTTGGTCAAGTTCCCTACCTATTAGTGGCATCAGCCCTGAGATCGCTTCTTCAAGAATTCACAACCTCTAAAGTTAACCTATTTAAACGCAAACATTTTAGATCCTCTTCCAACACTGTGTTTACAGACATCAGATTTTAGCTGCTGACACTGAGTGATGGGACATGGGGGTTATTGCATTATTCCGTCTCTTAATATGTTTGAAATGTGCCATAACAAAGTTTTAAAAATTAGATTATCACGATACTCAACCTAAGGCATCAAAATGTGTTTGATCAAGCTGGGCGCGGTGCCTCATGCCTGTAACCCCAGCACTTTGGGAGGCCGAGGCAGGCAAATCACTTGAAGCCAGGAGTTTGAGACCAGCCTAGTCAACATGGCAAAACCCTGTCTCCACTAAAAATACAAAAAAAAATTAGCCAGGCACAGTGGCGTGCACCTGTAAGCCCAGCTACTCAGGATGCAGAGGCATGAGAATTGCTTGAACCCAGGAGGCAGAGGCTGCAGTGATTCGAGATGGCGCCACTGTACTCCAGCCTGGGCAACAGAGCAAGACTCTCTCAAAACAAAAACAAAACCAATTAGCCAACTGGAGAAAACTGATGGACTGGGCATCGAATGATATTAAAGGGTTACTACAAAAAAAAATGTGTTTGACCAATCACACAAATTGAATATACCACATAGTAAAATGTGTGACTCCTAAGCTGGACATAGTGGTGGCACATGCCTGTAGTCTAGCTACTCAAGATGCTGATGCTAAAGGATCACTTGAGCTCAAGAGTTTGAGGTAGTAGTAAGCTCTAATAGAGCCACTGCACTCCAGCCTGGGTGACAGAGCAAGACCCCCATCTCTAAAACAAACAAACCATAAATACATAAATTTAAAAATAAGGGTGAAGTCAGCCAACTATTTTAAAATAAAATAAAACGTGTGACTCCTGATATTTTATGCTGTTCTGACCATAAAACAGGAAGTTAACGTTTTAGAATCCCTAAAATAAAATGCCATTCAAATACAGCCACATTTCAGTGAAACCAGCCACATTTTAAAGGAATCAGAAAATCCCTTTCCATTACAATGCAACTAGAAGGCCTGCATAAGTGGAGGGCCCTTCTAACATAATTTCACAGTTCTCCAACCCAGAATTCCCGAATTATTTACACTTTCCCATAATTAACACCCTTATCTTTTTTAACATGTAGGTTAGGTTGTTTTAACTGAAAGCATATAACTTAAATAATGAACCAAAATAACCCAAACTCTATTCAGCACATCTCACAGAATATACATTTTCAATATCCCAGATTAGCAGGATGGAGAGTTCAGGAGAGAGATCAAAATTTAAATCTGTCAGTGATGACCACACACAGCAGCAGACTGCAAGATTCTTCTCAATAATGCAAAACATCTTTCATCTATGAATTTTCCCAGTTTTCATGAATTTAAATATTTACTGAAATGATGTAAACCCTTTAAAATTCCTAAATCCCAGTGCTACTCTATCCGCTATTATTCCAGGACCATTTCCAAAACCAAAGTTACCAGAACAGCTTAGAAATCATTAGGCAGGGCTGAAAAATAGACTCTCAGATTTAAATATATGGTTTTGGTGGGTTTGGTTGTTTCTTTAGGGGTTTTTGTTGTTTTTGTTTTGGGGGTTTGTTGTTTTTTGAGACAGAGTCTCGCTCTGTCGCCCAGGCTGGAGGTTAGTGGCACAATCTCGGCTCACTGCACGCTCTGCCTCCCAGGTTCAAGCAATTCTCCTGCCTCAGCCTCCCGAGTAGCTGGGACTACAGGCACCCGCCACCATGCCCAGCTAATTTGTGTTTGTTTTGTTTTGTTTTGGTATTTTTTTGTATTTTTAGTAGAGATGGGATTTCTCTGTGTTGGCCAGGCTGGTCTCCAACTCCTGGCCTCAGGTGATCTGCCCGCCATGGCCTCCCAAAGAGCCGGAATTACAGGCGTGAGCCACCGCCCCCGGCCTGTTTTGTTTGTAATTCATACTTTTTGCGGACACAAGAACACATATTTGGTGCAGACTGGCTCCAGGGACAGGATATCTGAAATTATTTGAACTGAAACAATATAATTCTGCCAATAAAGACAGAAAAGACTAAAGATAATATAAAGCTTGTCATTTAAATGTTTTTTAAAAATTCTCTTTCGTTGGCCGGGCGCGGTGGCTCAAGCCTGTAATCCCAGCACTTTGGGAGGCAGAGGTGGGCGGATCACCTGAGGTCAGGAGTTTGAGACCAGCGTGGCCAACATAGTGAAACCCCATCTCTACTAAAAATACAAAAATTAGCTGGGCGTGGTGGCTGCAATTCCAGCTACTGGGAGGCTGAGGCAGGAGAATGGCGTGAACCCGGGAGGAGGAGCTTGCAGTGAGCTGAGATCCGGCCACTGCACTCCAGCCTGGGTGACAGAGCAAGACTCCGTCTCAAAAAAAAAAAAAAAAAAAAAAAAAATTATCTTTCGTATCGTGGTTTTCTTAAAACGACTACATTATCTACACTAATCATCTGGACCTCTGATGCCCAACCAAGACTAGAGTGCTCGAGTGATGACCAGGGGTCGGGTGGCTTGGTCCACAAAAAATGAGTGAAAAAGAGAGATGTTTTCATCTTGAATTCTTTAGATCCTGATCCCTCGGCGCAGAGTTCAGCGACAGAGGGCGAGGGGCGTTCTGGGCGCGGGGCGCCCTTCATCCAGCCTGGGTTCCAGTCACGTGCGTGCACGCAACTGTCAGAGCTTAGCCCAAGGAGCAACTCTTCGCATCTGTGCATTTCATCCTGAGTCAAGCCCCATAAAAATTGGAATACGTAAAAATGGGCAAAAATTGAACATTTAAAATACAGCAGTGAAAAGGGAGGAGTGCCTGCTCCAGAAATGCTCTACGCGTGGTTCATCAACGCTCCCTGAAGAGCGGGCCACGGGGATGCTCCGAGGCTCCGCCATCCCGCACGCAGGACAAAGGTGCTGAGAATGAGGCGCGCTCGTCCTGCACCCGCTGCTGAGAGCCCGAAGCCAGGGCGCGCCGG
>NW_012102055.1:3388019-3391641 GCF_000951045.1 Mandrillus leucophaeus | reverse complement strand
ACACCCGGAAGCGAGCCCAACGGTCCGGTCCGACTCGGTCGGCAGCTGCCCACCCCACGTCGGCCACGCCCACTCTCGGCCTGGCGATAGGCCCACCCACTCATAGATTGACTCCGCCCATGCATGCCACGCCCACCTGCTGCCCAACCGTAACCCCGCCCGTCATTGAAAAGCCCCGTCCCGGTGCTTGGCCCTGCCCCACCCACATCGGGGTCCCGCCAGAGCCCTTTGATCCCGCCATCGCGGGCCCAGCCCCTACCCAGTGCCCAGAACCCACTCTGCCCCGAAGGCAGTCTCTACGCTGGCTTTTTTCTCCAACGTACCCGAACCTAAGAACCCGTCATCACTAAGCCTTTGAATTCAGCCTGAATCCTATTTCTAATTGTATTCCTCTTTCCTCTTTTCCACTCCTCTGCAGGCGGATCATCCCAAATTCTTCTTCCCTTATCTTCCTGCCTCAGTGGCTTCTCAGATACCACATACAAAAGGATCTGCTGCCTAAAATAGCCATTTAACTATCTCACTATTAATTCGACTTAGCCATGTCATGATAATAAATAGGTATGTGATTCTAGAATTCTAATTTCTCATTTAATACAAATACTAATAATTGGCCCCCTCACTGGGTTGTTAGATTTAAATAAACCAAACTACGTAAAAGTGCTTAGATGGCAGCAAAGGGCTGTACAACTATTACCCCAACAAATTATTATCGTTGCTAAAAATAATTCCATCTCAGCAGTCTTCACCTTGAAGGTGACTAACAGCATTGGTGGGCGTAGAAAAGGCATTGAAATGGAGAAGAAACCCTCACTTGCCCAGAAAAGACTGCAAACTAGTATGCTTGTTTGTTAAATACTGAATGCTAAATTGCCTTAATAACGTTGTCAAAGTTAACATAACCAGTAACGAGACATCATGTGCCTCCTGATATTGCACTGGGAAGGACACAACATCAATCTTGTGGTATTTCTGCCAAATAATGTATAACCTGAATCCAATCATGATGAAACATAAGACAAAAATAAATTGAGGAACATTCTACAAAATAACTAGGTAGGATTCTGAGAATTAATGAGGAATTTTTTTTTTTTTTTTTTTTTTTTTTGAGACACTGTTTTTTGCTCTTTGTTGCCCAGGCTGGAGTGCAATGGTGCGATCTCAGCTCACCGCAACTTCTGCCTCGTGGGTTCAAGCAATTCTGCTGTCTCAGCCTCCCAAGTAACTGGGATTACAGGCATGCGCCGCCACGCCCGGCTAATTTTGTATTTTTATTAAAGATGAGGTTTCTCCATGTTGGTCAGGCTGGTCTGGAACTCCCGACCTCAGGTGATCCGCCCTCCTCAGCCTCCCAAAGTGCTGGGATTACAGGCATGAGCCACCACGCCCAGCCGCGGACTTTTTAAAAGACAGCAAAACTACCTGTAATCCCAGCACTTCGTTAATTCTGGGTTTCTGGCATGGAGCTTTTAAAATTCTTGGAATTTCTCAAGAGACAGGAGTATCTTTGTTATTCATGAGCTCCTTGATTATTCCTGAGTTTACTAACAAGACAATTCAGATTGGGAGCTGATCACAGGAAAAACCAATCCTGACTGGATGTCTGAGCCAGCCCAACCTGTGGGAGGGGTAGGAGACAGAGATTGAGTTCAACCTGTGGCCAATGATTCAATCAGTCATCCTTACATGATAAAATCCCAGGAAAAACTCTGGACACTGAAGCTACATGGAACTTCCTGGTTGCTGAACACATTGATGTGCTGGGAGGGTGATGGCCCTGATTCCACAGGGCGAAAGCACAGAGGCTCTGTGTTTGATACTCTCACAGACCTTGCCTAACATATCTCCTCATCTGGCTGGTCCTAATTTTTATAATAAAACTATAAATTATAATTACAGCACTTTCCTCAGTTCCATATGTCATCCCAGTGCATTATCAACCCTGAGGGGGTCATGGATACTCCTGACTGTGTAGCCAGTTGGTCTGAAGTGCAAGCGGTTTGGGGACACCCAAGTGTGGTTGGCACCTGAAATAAGGGCAATCTTTTTGGGAAACATACCCTTAAACTTGCAGGATCTGTTCTAACTCCAGGTGATTCGTGCCAGAGTTGAACTGCAATTCACCAGTTGGTGTTCAATGAACCCCAAAGCCCTCCATACCATATTCCACCATAAGAGTCATACCCTTTCTTTTTTTTTTTTTTGGAGACAGAGTCTTGCACTGTCACCCAGACTGGAGTACAGTGGCTCGTTCTGGCTCACTGCAACCTCCGCCTCGCAGGCTCAAGTGATTCCCCTGCCTTAGACTTCTGAGTAGCTGGGATTACAGGTGCTGCCACCATGCCTGGCTAATTTTTGTATTTTTAGTAGAGACGGGGTTTCACCATGTTGGCCAGGCTGTTCTCAAACTCCTGACCTCAAGTGATCCACCTGCCGTGGCCTCCCAAAGTGCTGGGATTACAGGCGTGAGCCATCGCACCTGGCAAATCCCCACTTAAATAAGTGGCTCCACTTGTTTCCTGGAGCCAGCAGTGACCTGTGATTGCTCTCTTCCCCATTCCCTAAGTATCTCGTCCATCAGCAAATCTTCTCCCTCTCCAAAACCTATCCCAAAGTGCCCTCTTCTCTCCACCCCTCCCGCATCATCTACTCCACCATTCTTTCCCATTTGGATTTCTACAACACCTTCCTCACTGGTCTTCCTACTTCCCCTTTGTCCTTCTCCAGTCCATTCTCCAGGCGCAGATGAAAGTGATTCTCTTAGAATATAAAGTCTTAACAATCCAGACTCTGACCACCTTTAAATTCCTCAAATAGTTATTGGTTGCTACCTCAGGACTTCAGGATCTGCTCTTGCTCTACCCGGAACAGGTCGGTTCCTCTACCTCCATCCACTCTTTGTACAACATGCTCCTCTCCTGCCTTTAGGTTTTCAGCTTCAATGCCACCTCCTCAGACAGATCTTCTCTGTCTGCACCAAGAAAAGTAGGTGTTCCTGCTCCCTGTTTTTCTCATGTTTGTCCCGTGGGTTTTCTCTCATAATCTTCTGGCGACTTTCAATGACTCTATTTGCCTGGTAAGCTGTGTTCTTCTACCTGTGTCTCTCATGCTTACCACTGAATCCTCAGTATCTAACAGTACCTGGGGCTCAGGTAATATTGCCAAAGGAATAAATGTGAGAAGCCAATTTTTTGGTTTAACAGTGTATCATGGATTTACAGTATTTCTCTATTAATAGATGTGCAGATGCTAAGGGCTAATATATGTATTGTAATTACCCTAAACAGTTTTTTCTGTTGATGAACATTTAGGTCTGAATCAGCTGGGATGTTTTTTGGTTCATGGAACTCAAAATGACTCAAACTTTTAAGAAGTGTGTTATTTCCAAGTAGCTGGGACTACAGGTGCCCGCCACCACACCCTGTCAAGGCAGGAGAATGGTGTGAACCCAGGAGTTGCAGCTTGCAGTGAGCCGAGATCGTGCCACTGCACTCCAGCCTGGGCAACAGAGCGAGACTCCATCTAAAAAAAAAAAAGAAAAAAAGGCCGGGCGCGGTGGCTCAAGCCTGTAATCCCAGAACTTTGGGAGGCCGAGACAGGCGGATCACGAGGTCAGGAGATC
>NW_012102055.1:3386250-3387719 GCF_000951045.1 Mandrillus leucophaeus | reverse complement strand
GAGGCAGGAGAATGGCGTGAACCCGGGAGGCGGAGCTTGCAGTGAGCTGAGATCCGGCCACTGCACTCCAGCCTGGGCAACAGAGCGAGACTCCGTCTTAAAAAAAAAAAAGAAAGAAAGAAAGAAAAAAAAGAAATGTGTTATTTGTGCACTGTTTTTTTGTTTTTTGGTGTTTTTCTTTTTTTTTATGACCTTAGGAAATGTGACTTAGCCCGATTCAGCTTCAGTCTTCTTATCTGTAAAGTGGGGATAATATCTTGTCTTCAAGATTGCAGTGAGGAGTAAATATAACACAAGAGCACTCAAAAAACGATCTTGCAGCAAACAATCTAAGTATATTTTCACAACCACACAGACATGATGGGGCCATATCTGTCATTTTGGAAATGATAATAGGCCATATCATTAATCTTAAAAGTCTAATTCAGGCATTAAAGCAGAGCTCCCCAGAGGGTCGAAAGCCCAGTGCTAAAACCTGCTGGAGCACAGCACCCGAGAAAGCATGGTTCATTCCACCTGGGTGAGTTTCTATTGCTAGGAGCACCTTAATTCCATCACTTCTTTGACATCAGCCATTTCAACGTTTTTCTCTAATCTATCAGCACACAAACTGGGGAGCGATTTTCTTCTCTGGAAATGGATTAGTCCAGGAGATTCTCATGTTTGCTTTGAAGTATGCTGGATCTGAGATGGAAAAATCCAAAAACATGGCCAGATGGTCCTCTGATGTGAAATCACCAGAAAGTCTCTGTGAACTCCACGTGCCTAGTTCCCATCTACACGTGTCCTTCCAGAAAATCCACTCAAAATACCTCCTCACCTTGGATGTTACCTTGATTCACCTACAGTGTTTGGCGAGGCACCAACTAAAGAGCAGGCCCGGCCCGGCCACTGAGCAACCAACTGAGTCCTGGGACCTCCCAATGACCTAAGGCAAAAGGTAGTGAGTTCTTTCAATGTCATCTTAGGGCACTGTGTTTAATGGGCTCACTCAAGAATTATTTAATTAATTAGGGAATTTAATGAACTAGGGTACCTTTGTTTGACTCATCATCTACTCTTTTTTTTTTTTTTTTTTGAGATGGAGTCTCGATCTGTTGCCCAGTCTGGAGTGCAGTGGTGTGATCTCAGCTCACTGCAACCTCCGCCTCCTGGGTGCAAGTGTTCCTCCTGCCTCAGCCTCCCAAGTAGCTGGGATTACAGACGCGTGCCACCATGCCCGGCTAACTTTTGTATTTTTAGTAGAGATGTGGTTTTGCCATGTTGGCCAGGTTCGTCTCAAACTCCTGACCTCAAGTGATCAGCCCACCTCGGCCTCCCAAAGTGCTGGGATTACAAGTGTGAGCCAGTGCGCCTGGCCAACATTTTTTTCTTTTTTTTTTTCTTTTCTTTTTTTTTTGTTTGAGACAGAGTCTTGCTCTGTCACCCAGGCTGGAGTACAGTGGTGTGATCATTGTTCACTGTAGCCT
>NW_012102055.1:3383923-3385288 GCF_000951045.1 Mandrillus leucophaeus | reverse complement strand
TGCATTTTTAGTAGAGGGGGGGTGTTTCACCATGTTGACATGCTGGTCTCAAACTCCTGACCTCAAGTGATCCACGTGCCTTGGCCTCCCAAAGTGCTGGGATTACAAGCGTGAGCCACCACGCCCAGCCTGACACTTTTCAAGTGTGGTCTACCAGGGTAGCTCAATAGAGACTCCATTTAAGTTTTTTTATTGGGAGTTTTAAAATATAGACACCCTCTACATAACACATAAATTACAGGTGGGTGGAGGCAGGGTGAAGGGTGGGCTGGACATAGAGAGATGTTTTTGAGTCTGCAGAAGCAACACTTGGACCCCCAGGTACCCACCCCAACTTCTTGCACTTCACTCAGGAAACCTGAGGTTTCTGCTTTGCCCAGAGCAGAGGAGGGGGATGTGGCCCCGGATTCAATGGAAACCCTTATTCTAAACAACCATCTCCAAACCCCCTCCCCAGTCTAGTTCCCAGGATTCCTACAGCCAGGCATCTACCCTCAATCCCTGTGGGAGACTGGAGAGAGGACCCTTCTCCTGGGAACTGATTGACAGATGCTGGCATGTCAGTACCTCCCACTAAAAAAATCTGGCTTGCTGTCTCTAGTGGACATTTGCCATAGTATTTGTCTTCCCAGCATTTTGTGAACATCCTATATTTGGGGAACTTCTCACCTTAAAACTCCACATATCCCCACAGTAGAAGCCAGAAATTCTTTCGCAGACTTAACTGCAGCTAAGGCAAAGGAATGTGACCAACACACCCTGAGTTAGGCATCCCCAAGTGAAACTAGATTCGGAAGCGAGTGATAAGCAGGCTGCTCCAGGAAGCCATTCTGATGTGGGGTCTTCAGAAACTCCCTGCTCTCAGAGGTACCGGAGGCAGGGGCCCGGCAGGAACAGCCTATTTTGCCAGCATGACCCCACAGTGCCTGTACCTGGTGGTGGTCTGGCAGGATACTTGGGGTGCCATTCCTGGCTGCACCGTCTGTAACTATGTTTCCCTGATGATCCCCCTAATTCTAGGAGTTTCCCAATATCCTTTCCAAAGTTCCTTTTCAGCATGAACTGGCTCCAGTTCTGTGGTGTGTTGCTAAGAATCCCAACTTCAACACCAACCACCAGTAAAAAGCTAGTCATAACTTATCAAACACCTACCCCTATCCTCAAGCTGCAGAAGGCTCGTGAAAGGTTCTTAAATTGATGCCCGTACAATAAGAAGGGACATTAGACAAATGCCTCCAACTTGAGACAGAGACAAAAATGAGTCACGTGAAGGAACTTATAGCAGTACAAGAAGAAAGAGTAAGACAACTTAGAACACCTTCAGCCATCAGAAAATATTGTATTCATCAATGAATACGATACCAT
>NW_012102055.1:3377850-3382943 GCF_000951045.1 Mandrillus leucophaeus | reverse complement strand
GTGGCCAACATAGTGAAACCCCATCTCTACTAAAAATACAAAAATTAGCCGGGCATGGTGGTGCACCCCTGTAATCCCAGCTACTCAGAAGGCTGAGACAGGAGAATTGCTTAAACTCAGGAGCCGGGGGTAGGAGTGAGCCAAGATCATGCCACTGCACTCCAGCTTGTGTGACAGAGCAAGACTCTGTCTCCAAAACAAAAGAAAAAGCAAGAAAGAGATAAAACTGCCATGTGGAAGATGCCCTCCCTATAGCAGGAGGAAAGAACCATTCTTATCACCAGAGATGGAGAGTCAAGGTCGAGATAATTCCATACAAACAGGCCTTGTTTAAATAACTCTTATCCTCCTCTGGTTTCCTGTACATTTTAGTTATTTTTCCATAGTTGCCTCTTTTTGTTCAACTCAGTATATAACCAGTTAGGTTTTGCCACTTTGGGTCCCCATTTTTCTATGGGGGCTTCCACGTGCATGTAAGAATCTGTACACTTTACTTTGGCTAATCTGTTTTATGTCAATTTAATTCTGAGGCCCAGCCACAAATCCTAAAAAGTATAGGTAAAATTTTGCCTCCTCCACAGTTGTATAAGTAAATGAATGATCCTCTCCCTGAAAAGTCGAAAATAAAGATATCAACAGTAGTTAAGAAAAAGTATAAAATAATAAAAAGTAGTCTGGAATGTCTATTAGGAATTCCAGACACACAGAAAAAAAATTAAAAGGCAAACGGAATTCCTAAAAAGAAAATGCCCCAGAACCAAATAAGAGTTTCCATAAACTAAGAGCCTACTGAATGATCAGCCTAATCAATTTTTTTTTAAGCCACACTAGGTGCATCATTGTAAAATTTCAGAACACTAGAGATAAAGGAGGTCCTAAGACCTTCTGGAGAGAAGAAAACAGGTAATAATCAAAGATTAGGACTTTTCAGCTGAAATATTGGAATTGCTAGAATACAGGGGACTGATGCTTTCAAAATTCTGAGGGAGAGTAATGATCAAACCTGGGGTTCTATACCCAGGCCAACTAGTAATTGAGTATGAGAATACGATAAAGACATGTTCTGGTCGGGCACAGTGGCTCATGCCTGTAATCCCAGCACTTTGGGAGGCAGAGGCAGGCAGATCACTTGAGGCCAGGAGTTTGAGACCAGCCTGGCCAATATGGTGAAACCCCATCTCTACTAAAAATGCAAAATTAGCTAGGTGTGATGGCGCAGGCCTCGTAGTCCCAGCTATTCGGGAGGCTTAGGCATGAGAATCACTTGAACTTGGGAAGCGGAGGTTGCAGTGAGCCAAGATCGCACCACTGCACTCCAGCCTCGGTGACAAAGCGAAACTCTGTCTCAAAAAAAAGACATGTTCAGACATGAAAAAGAGACAAAAAATTATATACCCTTTCTCAGAATTATGGGGACACAGATCGAGAAAACAGAGATCCATTATAAGATGGCAAAGGAAACAGCAAAGAAAAATGTATGCGAAGCAGAACTAGAGTGATCAGTCCAGATTGTAGCAAGAAGACAAAGAGCTCCAAGATTTAAAAAGAGAAAAGAGAAACTGGGAAGGTTTGTGTGGAAAATTATATTGTGAGGTTAGAGGATGTGGAAAGAATGAGAGAGAAACATCATCAAAGAAACAAAGCAAATGAAAAAAAGAATGCAGTTAACTCCAGAAAGACAAGTTGTATGAGAAACAATTATAGCTTACTTACTTGGCTTATCAACAAACTATGTTTGCATAGTTAAAACAGGGTAACTATCAATTATTGATTCATCAAAAATATGCAATAGTTTTATTGGTTAGTCAGTTGGAAAGAAGGATCAAATCCTGATTAATAAATCCCATATATGATTGATAAGTTAAAGATATTAGTAAAAGCTTATTATTTAGAAATGTGGACGTAAATACCAAAAAAAAAAAAAAAAATACCTAATAGTTGAAAGCGAGGAGGGATAAAGCAGGAACTGTTTTTTCGGTTACAAACTTTTGATCACTAACTTTTTAATGCATTTGCTGCTTTGTTAAAAATATAAAAATTAATTTCAAAAAAGTCATGCTGGCTAATACTATAGAAACCAATTGGAGGGGACTCCAAGTAGAGACAGAGATGACAGGAAGTTGAGGCTACATAAGCAAAGAGGATGGAGGATTTAAGTAAGGTAGTGTTAAAGGAAACGGGGAGGTGGGAATGGAGTGGAATATCTGCAGTAGAAATGATGGGACCTGGTGGCTGGAGGAAGAAGGAACAAGAAGAGGGAGAAGTCTAGAATGATAGGTTCCTAATTTGAGGAACTGAGCACTCTCTGAGAAAGAGAACGGAAGGAAGAGCAGGCTTGTGGGTGATGGCAGCAATTTAAGTTATGGACAAAGCTGAGGCAGCTAGACATACAAGTAGCAATGCTAGATGGACATGGATCTTGAGTTCAGAATGCTGGGCTGAAATAAGAGAATTAGATATAGCAAAGAAACCCAGCCAGGTCCCAAGGAAAGCTAGCCCAAATGTCCCCTTAAGCCCCACAAGTGTACAGATCCTGGGTACAGACTGCCAGGTGAGAATAGAAGTTCAACTGTTTATCCTAGGTGTGCTCTATTAACAACTCTCACCTGCCAAGTGCCACAGCCCTTCAGCCCTTGCCCTTGGTTTCTCTGGAAGTCCCTCATGTTAGGAAGTGTCTTCCAAAAGGTTCATGCTACTGTTCCCATCTCGCCCATACTTCTGATTCACTTGCTTCTCACCTTCCCCGTCTACTGTCGCACGCTGCTTCTCATTCATCAGTTTGATGCCAACCAAGATAGTCCACTGGAATACACAGCCAGTTGGCACGAATCCATGCTTGACCTGATATCCCTTGGGAAGTTGAGTCTCTGCTGTCAGCATCTGGAGCTGTTGTGATTTTGGAATCCTTGTCACTAAGGCTGACTGCACCACAGCACTCCTCAGGCCACCCATATGGTGGAACTGACACCAGTGAGAAATCACGATGAGGATCTGAAGGTCATAGCACTATAGAGGAATCCTGAAATGTCTAATTCCTGTCCCACCACACATCTCTACTCACAGGGTCCTGATAGCTATGAA
Source organism: Mandrillus leucophaeus (assembly GCF_000951045.1). Classification (NCBI taxonomy): domain Eukaryota; kingdom Metazoa; phylum Chordata; class Mammalia; order Primates; family Cercopithecidae; genus Mandrillus; species Mandrillus leucophaeus. Next base: position 3,379,862 of record NW_012102055.1, on the reverse strand, counting down.
CAGGAAAACACTACCTAAATGAGAAACAAATGCCACATTATTCATAACTGAGGCAGTCTCTATAATCCATAGGCAGGGATCTGATAAAAACTGAACCGAGTCTCTTGCAAGGGTGGAAGCCAAACACTGGGTTGAGGAGAGGCTGGTCAGACTTTGGCACTGCACATGGGAGGTAGTATCTTCTTGGGATACTTGTATTACTCCAGAAAGGTGGGAAAAGCAGCTGGTGTGCAATAACAAAAGCAAGGCCGAGAGCCCAGGCAGGCTCAGCGAGTGGCTGCCTGCATTTCAGTCCCAGTGTCAGGTCTTCTGAAGACCTCAACATACTCTGCATTTTTTTTTTTTTAAGATGGACTCTCACTGGTCACGAGGCTGGAGTGCAGTGGTGCGATCTCGGCTCACTGCAACCTCCACCTCCCAGGTTCAAGCGATTGTCCTGCCTCAGCCTCCCAAGTAGCTAGGGCTATAGGCGCATGGTGCCATGCCCAGCTAATTTTTGTATTTTTAACAGTGACAGGGTTTCACCATGCTGGCCAAGATGGTCTCGATCTCTTGACCTCATGATCCGCCCACCTCGGCCTCCCAAAGTGTGGGGATTACAGGCATGAGCCACCGCTCCTGGCCCATACGCTCTGCTTTAATTCTGAGCTACAATACATTTTTTATGAACACCCCCTTTTGATTTAAGTTCACTTGTTTGTTGCCTGCAACCAAGAGACCACTGAGGAAACTGGTCCAGCATCAATCATGTCGTTCTGACTGCATTCTCAGCATTAGAATAGCACTGGCCACAGCTAGTGGGTAATCCATACCTGCCGAAGGAATGAGGGGTATGTGCACTAGTCCTAAAGAATAGGTCCAGTCTATTTAATTCAGAAGTTACAATCTAATTTATATTATACTTACCCAGTATGCAGTAGTACCCAAAGGGCTACTGTAGATTCAGTAGAATCCCAAACTGAATGTGGGGATTTGCTGAAACTAACCTTAAAGTGGCCAGTAAAGCTGTGCCTAATAGCAACATGAAAGAAATACAAATCTTCCTTAACTAGTTTCAGGAAATCAAGCTTATGGAAGCTTTATGTGAAATTTCACATCAGTCTTTCACTCATGCAAATACAGAGGAACACCTCTCGAAAATGCAGATAGTAGGGCCAGGTGCGGTGGCTCACACCTGTAATCCCAGCACTTTGGGAGGTCGAGATGGGCGGATCACGAGGTAAGATCGAGACCATCCTGGCTAACACGGTGAAACCCTGTCTCTACTAAAAATACAAAAAATTAGCCAGGCGTGGTAGTGGGCGCCTGTAGTCCCAGCTACTCAGGAGGCTGGGGCAGAAGAATGGCATGAACCCGGGAGGCAGAGCTTGCAGTGAGCCGAGATTGCGCTACTACACTACAGCCTGGGTGACTGGAGTCTCCCTCTCAAAAAAAAAAAAAAGAAAATGCAGCTAGATTCCTTCAAGAAAATATTTATTGCAGATTATTAGTGATTATGTTTTATAGCAATTTTAAATACATACACCTTTCACAAACACAAAATGGGAATCGAGGCAACTATCAAATTTAAATGTTGAACCAAGTCCTGGTTTTCAGAATTCAGCAGCCAGTCATGGTTCTGCACCAGGGCCACCAGTCCACGATTTCCAATAGTTGAGGATCTTTTCTGTAATTGGAACAAAATCTTCTTTATATATGATAACTGTTTCCACATAAAATCCTTTTGGGTGTTCAGATACTTCACCGGGTGTTTCAGTTGTTAAGCCATCCTTTCGGTCTACTTTATCACCATTAAGAGAGAGAAAAAAAAAGAACACCTGAATTATTAACTTAGAAAGCAGTCTCTAAAGTCTCAGAAATTAAGATAAGAATTATGTTCACTCCCTCCAACCCCAATAAGGAAGAAAGGAATGAAAGGAAGGGAGGGAAGGGAGGGAAGGGAAGGGAGGAAAGAAGGGAGGAAGGAAAGAAGGAACGGAAGGAAGGAAGGAAAAAGGAAAGGGAAGAGAAGG
>NW_012102055.1:3373911-3376655 GCF_000951045.1 Mandrillus leucophaeus | reverse complement strand
GGGGGGTAGAGATGGTGGTCTCCCTATGTTGCCCAAACTGGTCCCCAACCCCTGGGATCAAGCAATCTGCCACCTCGGCCTTCCAAAGTTATGGAATTACAGGCGAGAGCCACTGCACCCGGCCAAAATGTTTTTAAACGCCTAATGCTGGACACATGTACTTTCAGGCCACTGATAGCTTCATCACCAAATGTAATCTTCAGCATAGTTTTTACACAACAACTTTACTGATATATAATTAACATATCATACGATTAACCCCCTTAAAAGATACAATTTAATGTTTTTTAGTACATTCAGATTTGTGCAACCAGCACCACAATCAATTTAAAAATATTATCATCCACAAAAGGAATCCATACCTTTGGCAGTCATTCCCCATCTCCCCAACCCTTCAGCCCCTAGTAACCACACTGATCAACTTAATGTCTCTATACATTTCCAGCATATTTTTCAAAGCTGAGAAACTTTCCTCCCTTTGCGCCTAGTAACTGGAAGATTTTAATACGCTTTGACTGCTAAAAGTCCTGAAATTGCTCGCCATATATCATGAGGGACAGTAGTACTGAAGCATCACTCTTTAAAAATCACCAGAGTCTCTGAAAATCCACCTTGCATTTTACACAGATTCTTCCAATTCCGAGTATAGGGACGGCCCTATGCAGTAAATGACTAAGATTTAGGTAACAATATTTACAAGGTATTAATAATTCCTGGCGTCTAGTTCTTTGCAGATTTCATTTAACAAACGGCTGTTAGCACCCGTTTCAATTAGTTTTGCAGAATAAATCTGGGGTTTACAGAACATGGAGGTTGTTTCGACGACCCCCGGGGAACTCTCCACCGAAGGCCGTGTGTCCCGGGGCAGGCCCCGCCGAAGAGCCCTACCTGATGACTTCGCCATTGTCCGGTTGTAGTAAAACAGTGAGCCCAACACAGACCAGGCGCCGATCCCGTAGACTACCGACATCCGCCGGTACCAGGCCGTGAACTCTCTTTTATACATGGGTACGCCGGCGAGTGCCTCGATTCTCGCAGGCCCACGGCGGAAACTCGACTTCCGCTGAGGGAATCGCTGCCATCCCTGCCGCCGGAACCATCAGGGAGCCGCCAGTTTTCCGCGTCCGCTTCCGGCTCTGCCCCGATGCATCTTGGGGCCTGTGGTTCGGAAAGTTGTTCCGGTGTCCGGACTTTCGGGTGCAGAGCTGTGGGCGTGCGATACTTCTTACCACGTGACGAGGACTAAATGACAACTTCTTAGAGGAGAAGCTTCTCACTTACAAAATTGTAATGCCTTCATGGGCTCCAGACGGTATCTGAAAAGGTTACTTCCAATTCCTCTTCCAGTTTTCAGATTTGCAGGGATACCGCTTGTCTCTCCCCGCAACTCTTCTTTTCCCCCATTTTGCTTTCCAGAACTCTGGGTGAACTTTAAGTACCTCCAAGCCAAAGCTAATCCCTCCGCTAGGCTCTGGGTCTTTTTTCCTGCCTCAGGGGCCTTTCGCCTCATTGACACCCTAAGCCCTCCCCCATCTTCATTACTGACGTTTATCATTCATACAAACGTGCCCATGTCTCAAAAACAATCTCCTTCGACTCCGTCCAGCTCCAGCTTTTGTCTTATTCATACATTTTTTTAAGGCAAGATGCCCTCAATAGACTGAAAAACTTAACACACTGAAGAGCAAGTGTGATGTGCTTGGCACAAGGCAGGATCGGTAAATTGACATTAAGTACTTTTCAGCCATACTCAAACTTGGTTTCGGAAGCATTTGCCACCACTGACCCCACCTGCACCTTTCATGGCTTCAAAAACATCCTTTTCCCTGGTATCCTTCAGGGTTCTTTTCACCTTGCCCACCCTTTAAAAACTGATGTTCTGCCCTACAGTAATATATATCCACAAAACTTAACTCTGAATGGATCACTCACTTAAATGTAAAAGCTAAAACTATTTAATATAAGCCTAGAAAAAAAAAAAAGAGAATATGTTTGCCATCTTGGAATAAGCATAGATTTCTTAGAATAAAAAAGGCATCCCAGGCCGGGTGGCTCATGCCTGTAACCCCAGCTCTTCGGGAGGTAGAGCAGGGAGGATTGCTTGAACCCAGGAGTTCCAGACCAGCAAGGCCATCATAGTGAGACCCCATCTCAGTTTATATATATATACATAAAGCAAAAATGGATAAATAGGGCTTTTTAAAAAAATAACGTTTTTGTTCTTTGAGGGTCACAGTTGAGAAAATGAAAAGCCAAGCTACAGAATAAAATATTCACAATAACATATATCTAACGAAGGACTTGAATCCAGAATATATGAGGACCCTTTACAATTCAGTTATAAAAATACAACCCAACTAAAAACCAGGCAATAAATTTGAATAGAACAAAAGAAGATACACAAATAACCAATAAGCACAGGAGCATCATTAGTCATCAGAGAAATGGACATTAAAACAATACAATAAGAGACTATTACACACCTACTAGAGTGGCTAAAATCAGACTGAGAATGCCAAGAGCTGTAAGGATTTGGAACAATTGGAACTTTTATTGATGGGAACATAAAGTGTTACAATCTCTTTGCAAAACTTAGTATTTAAAAAGTTGAACATATGCCTACCATATAACCGAGGCATTCCATTTCTAGTTATCCACGAGAAATGAAAACCTTTGTCTACACACAGCCATGTACATGAATGTTCATAGTTTTATTCTTTTTTTTTTTTTTTTTTTTTTTTTTT